>NC_091203.1:24530542-24553048 GCF_040958095.1 Procambarus clarkii | reverse complement strand
ACAGTACTGTAGGACCTAAGATGTCACATAACAGTACTGTAGGACCTAAGATGTCACATAACAGTACTGAAGGTCCTAAGATGTCACATAACAGTACTGTAGGACCTAAGATGTCACATAACAGTACTGAAGGGCCTAAGATGTCACATAACAGTACTGTAGGACCTAAGATGTCACATAACAGTACTGTAGGACCTAAGATGTCACATAACAGTACTGAAGGGCCTAAGATGTCACATAACAGTACTGTAGGACCTAAGATGTCACATAACAGTACTGTAGGTCCTAAGATGTCACATAACAGTACTGTAGGTCCTAAGATGTCACATAACAGTACTGTAGGTCCTAAGATGTCACATAACAGTACTATAGGTCCTAAGATGTCACATAACAGTACTGAAGGTCCTAAGATGTCACATAACAGTACTGTAAGACCTAAGATGTCACTTAACGGTACTGTAGGACCTAAGATGTCACATAACAGTACTGTAGGTCCTAAGATGTCACATAACAGTACTATAGGTCCTAAGATGTCACATAACAGTACTGTAGGACCTAAGATGTCACTTAACGGTACTGTAGGACCTAAGATGTCACATAACGGTACTGTAGGTCCTAAGATGTCACATAACAGTACTGTAGGACCTAAGATGTCACATAACGGTACTGTAGGACCTAAGATGTCACTTAACGGTACTGAAGGTCCTAAGATGTCACATAACAGTACTATAGGTCCTAAGATGTCACTTAACGGTACTGAAGAAAGGAATTTATCAGGGGAATATAATTTGGTCGGTACAACCCCGGCCTCGAGTCTTGCAAGGTCGGCGATCGATCCCCCGATGACCCATGCGGTTGGGCAACGTCTCATAGCTCAATATCCCAGCGCCTGTCATGTACTAATATATCTTAAGTGTGTAATTTAAAGTTAAAATTTTGCATCGAGGGGCGAGTTTATTGGGCAGCGCCACTCATCCTGTGAGTGGACACACCGCCATAGTGACAGTATTGGGCAGCGCCACTCATCCTGTGAGTGGACACACCGCCATAGTGACAGTATTGGGCAGCGTCACTCATCCTGTGAGTGGACACACCGCCATAGTGACAGTATTGGGCAGCGTCACTCATCCTGTGAGTGGACACACCGCCATAGTGACAGTATTGGGCAGCGCCACTCATCCTGTGAGTGGACACACCGCCATAGTGACAGTATTGGGCAGCGCCACTCATCCTGTGAGTGGACACACCGCCATAGTGACAGTATTGGGCAGCGTCACTCATCCTGTGAGTGGACACACCGCCATAGTGACAGTATTGGGCAGCGTCACTCATCCTGTGAGTGGACACACCGCCATAGTGACAGTATTGGGCAGCGTCACTCATCCTGTGAGTGGACACACCGCCATAGTGACAGTACTGGGCAGCGCCACTCATCCTGTGAGTGGACACACCGCCATAGTGACAGTATTGGACAGCGTCACTCATCCTGTGAGTGGACACACCGCCATAGTGACAGTATTGGGCAGCGTCACTCATCCTGTGAGTGGACACACCGCCATAGTGACAGTATTGGGCAGCGTCACTCATCCTGTGAGTGGACACACCGCCATAGTGACAGTATTGGACAGCGCCACTCATCCTGTGAGTGGACACACCGCCATAGTGACAGTATTGGGCAGCGCCACTCATCCTGTGAGTGGACACACCGCCATAGTGACAGTATTGGGCAGCGCCACTCATCCTGTGAGTGGACACACCGCCATAGTGACAGTATTGGGCAGCGCCACTCATCCTGTGAGTGGACACACCGCCATAGTGACAGTATTGGGCAGCGCCACTCATCCTGTGAGTGGACACACCACCATAGCAGCATGTACAACACTCCCCAATAGGAAGAAAACCCGCTGGGGTGACGTCAGACTGGTGCAGCGCTCTCCTAGTCATTACCCTGCGGCTGGATTCCTGCGGCGGCGCCATTTGTTGACATGGCTCTGGTGCCTGATTGGCTGGGTGTCTAGGGTATCGAACTCTTGTTTGTTATCTCTGCTCAGGTGTTTGGTTTCCCGGCCAGGTAAAGATAGCTTCAGGCCTCAGGTATTGGCTACATCCTTACGGTAGTTAGCGTGGTGAGAGGAGTGTTTGGCGCCCGGGATTGTTGGTACTGTCCCTGTGATTGTTGGTACTGTCCCTGTGATTGTTGGTACTGTCCCTGTGATTGTTGGTACTGTGCCTGTGATTGTTGGTACTGTCCCTGTGATTGTTGGTACTGTCCCTGTGATTGTTGGTACTGTGCCTGGGATTGTTGGTACTGTCCCTGTGATTGTTGGTACGGTCCCTGTGATTGTTGGTACTGTCCCTGTGATTGTTGGTACTGTGCCTGTGATTGTTGGTACTGTCCCTGTGATTGTTGGTACGGTCCCTGTGATTGTTGGTACTGTGCCTGTGATTGTTGGTACTGTGCCTGTGATTGTTGGTACTGTGCCTGTGATTGTTGGTACTGTGCCTGTGATTGTTGGTACTGTGCCTGTGATTGTTGGTACTGTGCCTGTGATTGTTGGTACTGTGCCTGTGATTGTTGGTACTGTGCCTGTGATTGTTGGTACTGTCCCTGTGATTGTTGGTACTGTCCCTGTGATTGTTGGTACTGTGCCTGTGATTGTTGGTACTGTGCCTGTGATTGTTGGCACTGTCCCTGAGATTGTTGACACTGTCCCTGAGATTGTTGACACTGTCCGTGATTGTTGACACTTTCCCTATGATTGTTGACAGTGTCCCTGGGACTGTTGACACTGCCCCTGGGATTGTTGACACTGTCCGTGATTGTTAACACTGTCCCTGGGATTGTTGACACTGTCCCTGTGGCTGTTGACACTGTCCCTGAGATTGTTGACATTGTCCCTGAGATTGTTGACACTGTCCCTGGGATTGTTGACACTGTCCCTGTGATTGTTGACACTGTCTCTGTGATTGTTGACACTGTCCCTGTGATTGTTGGCACTGTCCCTGTGATTGTTGACATTGTCCCTGTGATTGTTGGTACTGTCCCTGTGATTGTTGGTACTGTCCCTGTGATTGTTGACATTGTCCCTGTGATTGTTGGTACTGTCCCTGTGATTGTTGGTACTGTCCCTGTGATTGTTGACATTGTCCCTGTGATTGTTGGTACTGTCCCTGTGATTGTTGGTACTGTCCCTGTGATTGTTGGCACTGTCCCTATTATTGTTGATACTGTCCCTGGGATTGTTGGTACTGTCCCTGGGATTGTTGACACTGTCCCTGTGATTGTTGACACTGTCCCTGGGATTATTGGCACTGTCCCTGTGATTGTTGACACTGTCCCTGTGATTGTTGACACTGTCCCTGTGATTGTTGACACTGTCCCTGGGATTGTTGACACTGTCCCTGTGATTGTTGACACTGTCCCTGTGATTGTTGACACTGTCTCTGTGATTGTTGACATTGTCCCTGAGATTGTTGACATTGTCCCTGAGATTGTTGACACTGTCCCTGGGTTTGTTGACACTGTCCCTGGGATTGTTGACACTGTCCCTGTGATTGTTGACACTGTCCCTGGGTTTGTTGACACTGTCCCTGGGATTGTTGAAACTGTCCCTGTGATTGTTAACAGTGTCCCTTAAGATTGTTGACACTGTCCCTGAGATTGTTGACACTGTCCGTGATTGTTGACACTGTCCTTGTGATTGTTGGTAATGTCCCTGTGATTGTTGGTACTGTCCCTGTGATTGTTGGCACTGTCCCTATTATTGTTGATACTGTCCCTGTGATTGTTGACACTGTCCCTGTGATTGTTGACACTGTCCCTGTGATTGTTGACACTGTCCCTGTGATTGTTGACACTGTCCCTGTGATTGTTGACACTGTCCCTGGGATTGTTGAGACTGTCTCTGTGATTGTTGACATTGTCCCTGAGATTGTTGACACTGTCCCTGGGATTGTTGGCACTGTCCCTGTGATTGTTGACACTGTCCCTGGGTTTGTTGACACTGTCCCTGGGATTGTTGAAACTGTCCCTGTGATTGTTAGCAGTGTCCCTGAGATTGTTGACACTGTCCCTGAGATTGTTGACACTGTCCGTGATTGTTGACACTTTCCCTGTGATTGTTGACAGTGTCCATGGGATTGTTGACACTGTCCCTGTGATTGTTGACAGTGTCCCTGGGATTGTTGACACTGTCCCTGTGATTGTTGACAGTGTCCCTGGGATTGTTGACACTGTCCCTGTAATTGTTGACAGTGTCCCTGGGTTTGTTGACACTGTCCCTGTGGCTGTTGACGATGGTAAGCTGGGGCACCAACCCCGTAGATGGTAAGCTGGGGCACCACCCCCGTAGATGGTAAGCTGGGGCACCAACCCCGTAGATGGTAAGCTGGGGCACCACCCCCGTAGATGGTAAGCTGGGGCACCAACCCCAGAAGCTGGGGCACCACCCCCGTAGATGGTAAGCTGGGGCACCACCCCCGTAGATGGTAAGCTGGGGCACCAACCCCAGAAGCTGGGGCACCACCCCCGTAGATGGTAAGCTGGGGCACCAACCCCAGAAGCTGGGGCACCACCCCCGTAGATGGTAAGCTGGGGCACCAACCCCAGAAGCTGGGGCACCACCCCCGTAGATGGTAAGCTGGGGCACCAACCCCAGAAGCTGGGGCACCACCCCCAGAAGCTGGGGTTGTTATGGCGGGATGATTGTGGCCCCTCGATCAATACATTTCCTCGAAGCTGCCTTATTCGTGGGTGGTGTGGTGGTGTGGTGTGGTGGGTGGTGTGGTGGGTGGTGTGGTGTGGTGGGTGGTGTGGTGGTGTAGTGGGTGGTGTGGTGGGTGGTGTGGTGGTGTGGTGTGGTGTGGTGGGTGGTGTGGTGAGTGGTGTGGTGGTGTGGTGTGGTGGGTGGTGTGGTGGGTGGTGTGGTGGGTGGTGTGGTGGTGTGGTGTGGTGTGGTGGGTGGTGTGGTGAGTGGTGTGGTGGTGTGGTGTGGTGGGTGGTGTGGTGGGTGGTGTGGTGGTGTGGTGTGGTGTGGTGGGTGGTGTGGTGGGTGGTGTGGTGTGGTGGGTGGTGTGGTGGTGTGGTGTGGTGTGGTGGGTGGTGTGGTGCGTGGCGTGGTGGGTGGTGTGGTGGTGTGGTGGCTGGTGTGGTGGTGTGGTGGCTGGTGTGGTGGTGTGGTGGGTGGTGTGGTGTGTGAAGACAACCACCCAGTAATACTTCGCTACAAATTATCACAATAACTGATAAAGAAGTGTGTGATAATTTAAATAAGAATTTCTCTGTATTTGCGTGAAAGAATATTACACGTTGTCTGTGCTGCACCCAGTGCTCCGGGGTGCTCGGGTACCTGGTGGTGCCTGGGCTCATAAACAATGGAAAGTGGACTTGTCCTAAACCAAGTATTGTATATTTATAAAATCATTAGAGAGAAGCTGAGTTCCAGAACCCTGGATGGTTGCCAATGTGGTACAGAGTGTTAAGAATGCAGATTGATCCATTGAGAAGAAGGAAGGAAGGAAGAATTATCAGGGGGGAAAGTGCCAAGCCATTACGACTATATAGCACTAGGATAAGATCAGGAATAGGATTTGGGATGGGACGGGGGGAATGAGACGTAGAGAAGGAATGGTGACCAACCCCTTGAGAACAGTTGTTGGACAAAATATTTTCTCATCTATTGTGGAAAATTTGCTTAAAACAATATTCGCAAATACCATAAAACAAACCCACATTGAAAAGCGTAATTTTACAATTCATGTTTAAAACATATTTAGAGAACATATTTCCTGAACATTTGCAAGAGTCGACAGTGTTGGGAATTATATTTAGGTATAAGTGAAAATATTTTAATAATGAATGCTAGATTGATGAAAGGAAATAGTGTGAAATATAATATATAATAACGTTATTCTAACTTACACATTATCACAAACTCTTTGAACATGATCGTGGATATAAAATCGTGGATAAAAACCCATTATTTAGTTTCAGGTATTTTATAAAGCCATGATCGGCTCTAATTCGCTCAAAGGCTAATACGTTAGGGAAATTAGCCTCGTTCCCTTGACAATGATAAAATGGTCCACCTGGTTAATGTGACCAGTTTATTGGACGGCTGAAGCTGAATGTTTAAATCTGACATTTATAGGTGAATGTGAGATTTATCTCTCTCTCTTTCTCTCTCTCTCTCTCTCTCTCTCTCTCTCTCTCTCTCTCTCTCTCTCTCTCTCTCTCTCTCTCTCTCTCTCTCTCTCTCTCACTATTGGTCCACCATCTTTCACCCGTCTAACAACTCTAAGGAAACACTTCAAATATTTCACAAGTCCATGACAATCGCTGAAAGGGGGGTCTCTATAAATGCCAGTATTTCTTACAGTAATTTAACTCGGGCCGACCCCGACCAGGCTATGTTCGTCCTGTACCCCAGAGTTGGGGTGATGCAAGACCCAAGCATCTCCAGCCTTTGAGACACAAACACGGAGACATTCTCTCTTATAGAGTCAGACTTGGAGGGTACCCGGCTGTGCCCGGGGTCTCCTTCCCCCTCTTCCTCACCCCCCCTCCCCCGTCATTCTAATCTCCTTTTCTCTATTCACCTTTACTCGCATCTCCTCAAAATTTCTCCCCCCTCTCACCCCTGTCCTCTCCTCTCTCCTCTCTTCTCTCGTCTCCTCTTCCTCCCCCTAACATCTGCCCCTCTCCCATTTCTCTCACCTCTCTCCCTCTCTTGCCTCCCTCTCTCTGGTAACTGAATATACTCACTATTTCAATATGTCAATATTCCACTGATAATTATATTGTCATTAGCGTGCACCAGACCTTCCAAGAGCCTTCCCATATTGGCAAGGGAGCCCCTTACCTTGCGTTGATTTCTGAGCTCAACGTCCCCGCGGCCCGGTCCCTGCCTCTTGCTTGAGGCAGGTGATCCTGCGCCGCCACACCCATAAGGCCTGACCAAGACCGGCCTAAGATGTCACTTCCCGTCACGTCTCTGACACGCCGCCTGATGGCAGCATCCGGAGAACAGTTGGGGCACTACACACGCCTCGAATCCATTTGCTACACTCGTAATCTACTTCTACACGTTCAATAAAATGCTTCCGTTGCAAGTCCGTCGAGAGACTACTACTTTGTCATTGAGGACGGGGTGGGGCTTGAGACAGCCCTTGAAGCTGTGGTAGGATCATATGTTTTATGTTACTTGAGGCAAAGAATGATAATTAGATTTTTTTTTTAATTTTCCCAGGATCAGTGCATAATTTTTATATTAGTATAAGGATGTTTTATTTTTTATTTTTATCTTTCAAATATTTAGTCAGGCGCAGTTTGGCAGACAGTGCCAAAGTCAGTCGAGGGAGACAGTAAGTAATCGAGCACGCAGTTCCCTCTTGAATTCTGGACCTCCAACCAACCTATGTCCGTCCCATACCTCACATCATTCCGTATGCAAAGTTGGGTGAGGATGGCTCCAAGTAACTGACCTCAATCATTCGACAGACACACAAACATTCTTCTATACAGTAGATAGTAGTAGAATACTCTTACATACTAACAGCCCAGTTTCAAACGTTCCGTTCGAATACCAGCATGTTTTTATATACCTACTATATAGATGCCACCCCTGTGACAGGTAAAAACATGCGCTTTTGAAAAACAGCGCCATCTGTTGCACATAAGACTAACACATGCTATACTAAAGATGTTACGATTCCATTTCAATGTTTCCGATTTCATTGATAAATTGAATTTTCATAAATTTCGATTTATTTTCATTTTGATTTAATTATTTTGTGTGAATTGCGCTGGAATTAAGCTGTGTTGTTTACCATACAGTTCATTTCGTGAGGATAGTAAATTTTTGTATTTTTTCATATTTTCATTTCATTTTTAACTGTTTTTCTTATATTTTAGTGATGGGAACATCAGATTACTTTATGTTCCCAATTTTCTGATGGGAACATCAGATCATTTGGGAAGGCATCCGACGAGGGAGTGAGAGATGGTGGGGAGGACGAGGGGACAGGGAAGGTTGCTGTAGCTGGGTAGTGCCAGTATATATGTATATATGTATATATATATATATATATATATATATATATATATATATATATATATATATATATATATATATATATATATATATATATATATATATATATATATATATATATATATATATATATATATATATGTATGACAATGTCAGACCACGGAGGAAAATGAAACAGGAATTTCCTTAAGTACTTTCGTATATTAAATACATCTTCAGAAGGAATGATTTTACAGATCGAGTGATGGGTATAAATAGGCAGGAGAGAGTGGTGAAGTAAGGTGAGGTACAATACTTGGACAACGCAGACGGCCCATTGGCCCATCAGATGCACCCAATTGGCCCATCCGATGTAGCCCAATGGCCCATCTGATACAGCAGACATACAAGCACAATACATAGGTAATTATAACATAAAGAGGTAAATATATACAATGAATTAGTGAGACAAATGTTTTCCAATGATCCTACTTAAATCGCCCTTTAGCAGATCTATTAGAAATGGATCTAAGTTATATAGACCACTGCTAATATTCAAATTACTTTCTTTGGTGATCTGTATCAAAGCAGATTCAATTATGTTTCTGTTATAGGTGCTTTTACAATTTGTTATTGAAGAAGCACTCTCCCAATCAATTTGGTGAGCTTTTTCTGACAAATGAACAAACAAAGCATTAGACAATTTGCCATGTCTTACAGAGTATTTATGTTAAATAATAACATAAATGTACCACCCAGTCTAACTGGCAGCGTTGCTTCGTGCTATTGGTCATCTTTCAGGGAGAGGCTTAACACTTTCATGGCTACTGCTTGGAGGAGGTTGTCGCATACTGTTAATTTTGGGCTATGGAAAGGAGATCACCTTAGGAAATAGGTAGGCCTAGGTGTAGCCAGGCTCCTTGTGAGGAGGTACAAATCATCTATGGCCATTCTAAACACATATTCTTTCTTCCATCCTCTTCAGGTAGTTCAACTTTTTCGTCGAGGATTCCATCAATGGCATTCGAGCCCGGGGATCGATCCCCGGTCCACAGGACTACGTATCTAGCGTGCTGTCCACTCAGCCACCAGGAGCCCCCCCCCCATGTGTCCCCAATCAGCACACTGTCGGTCAAGGGGGGAGGGGGGTATCACCGTGGGTGATCTTACAGCATCTGTGGTGAGTCGCTAGCTGAGTGGACTTCGTAATATGGTGCATTTAGGTCGAATCCCATAATCCTCTCCCTTACCTTTCACCGCTGCAGCTCCACTAGCAGTGTCCATATTTTCAGACTGTCACTGGCACTGTTAGGTCGGGCCAGGGCGGGTTTTTCCATTAGTGAGGGACGAGGGATCAAGTTATCAGCTCTGGGGAAATTATTTATTGATCTAGTGACTGGTGTGGCTTGCGACGTGCCTCCTCTTGTCGGCACCGCCAGGCAAATGTTGCCAAACAGGTGTGACTGTTGCCGGGGTCATTGATGGTGGCCAGCTTAGGCGAGCCAAAGCTTGCACACTGTACGTCCACCTTCTTCAGAACGTCTGTAGATTTTTCCTGCTAGAAATTTTACTCTCTGCTTTTGGAATGTGTGAAAGTATTGAAGCGGTGAGGCCTTTGAGTGGCCCCAGGTCAGGTCAGGTCATAAGAAATATGTTGACCAGACCACACACTAGAAGGTGAAGGGACGACGACGACGTTTCGGTCCGTCCTGGACCATTCTCAAGTTATCGACTTGAGAATGGTCCAGGACGGTCATAAGAAAGTTGTAGTTTATATATATATTAAGTTGACAATAACTTGAGTGGTAGCATATAGTTGACTAGTATTGTGTAACTACTGAGTGTGACACAAGGCAGTTTGATCAGGCTGCTAGTTAATCTATGTGTTTTATTAGCTTGAGTCCATGCTCTGGAGACCCGAGTTATTTACACATAGTTGGTCCTATCTACCTGGTGTAGCTTCCGGAGATCATTGGCCCCGCGGCCCGGTCTCCATGCCACCCGGTTGGTCGTCTGGTCAACCAGGCTGTTGCACGTGGCTGCTCGCAACCTGACGTATGAATCACAGCCTGGTTGAACAGTGTTTATTGGAGGTGCTTGTCAAAGTCTCTCTCTCTCTCTCTCTCTCTCTCTCTCTCTCTCTCTCTCTCTCTCTCTCTCTCTCTCTCTCTCTCTCTCTCTCTCTCTCTCTCTCTCTCTCTCTCTGTCTCTCTCTCTCTCTCTCTCTCTCTCTCTCTCTCTCTCTCTCTCTCTCTCTCTCTCTCTCTCTCTCTCTCTCTCTCTCTCTCTCTCTCTCTCTCTCTCTCTCTCTCTTCCCTCTCCCTCCCTCTCCCTCCTTCTCCCTCCCTCCCTTTCCCTCCCTCCCTCTCTCTCCCTGCCTGCCCACTAAACAGTCACCTTCTCATATACTCAACAGTCACCTTCCTACTTGACCACCATCAAACAGAAAATACGAAATATCGCAAGGAAAGTTCCCCTAACAGACAGCTCCATCTATGAAATATTCACCAACAGAAAATAACAGTATTAACCATTGCCACATCGTCCTCCCCCTCCCCCCACCATAGTCCAGAAGGGCAGTTAACGCACTAACGACCCTAACTACCTCCCTAAGCCCGTGGGAGACGTTAAGACGCACCAATTGGCTTCAGGGATAGACGAGGGCGCGCGCGCGCCTCTCGTCAGCAATACAGTCACGTCCCTGGGGATCGAACCCTGATAGATTCTGGAGCGTGGTTGGGGCTTCGGGTCGGGGCCGCACCAATCATATCAAAGGCTTCCGGCCAACGCTAAACCTGTTCTTGACGTTTTTCCTCGTAAATTTTTGTCTCCCGTTCTCATACTGACGTCGGTCGAGTAACTAAGGTTTCTTATTGACGTCGGTCGAGTAACTAAGGTTACTCGACCGAAGGAACCCGTCAAACCCCACCAGCGCAGACCTAACCCGACACAGGAGCCTACACAACACACCAAGGTAACCCAAGTATGTGGAGTGGTCAGGAGCGGGCCGACATGCAAGTAATCTCTTGGCGAGTTCTTCACACACCTTGTCATTGTTAGTGAGCCGGTCTTCCTCTTTTCTCAGTTTCGTTACCTGTTCCTTCACTGTTGTTTGCCTGTTGATGAGGATATGAAGCAGCTTGGGTTGGGTCTTAGGAGAGTGTGGTGGGGGGGGGGGGCAGGGGCTCTCTATTGACATGTTTAAAAGTTGTGAATTTTCGCTGCTACAGGCAAAGTATGATTAGAAGGAAACTTTTGATAATTTTCCTGAGATCACTTTGTAATGTTTTACAATACTGTTTTACAATATTTACAATGTAGGAAAATATTATTATTTTGGCATTTTTGTTTACGAAAGTATTTAACTAGATGGTAGCTGGGGGCCAATATGTATTCACCTAGTTGTGCTTTCGGGGGTTGAGCTCTGCTCTTTCTGCCCGCCTCTCAACTGTCAATCAATCAACTGTTATTAGTTACTAACCAATTTATTTACTTATTTTTTCCACACACACACACACACACACACCTCAGGAAGCAGACCTTATCAGCTGTCTAACTCCCAGGTACCTATTTACAGCTAGGTAACAAGTGGTATCAGGGTGAAAGAAACTCTGCTCCATTTTGTTTCTGCAATCACCGGGGATCGAACCCGGACCCTTGGATTTCGAGTCCAGAGCGCTGTCCACCCAGCTATCAGGCCCCCATATGTCATATGGCCGTGGCATACTTTTTTATGATAAATTTTGCCGACCACGATCCGACCGTGTTAGGTGCGTGCCCAACAGCAATCAGGGTGCAAAGATGAGTGAGGCTAGCCTCGAGCATCTGGCCTCCTACTTTAAATAGACAGACAGACACAGTTATTTATAGATATCGATAAAAAACATTTATCTCAGTAGAAGTTAGTGATAGTAACCTTGAGTGTACAGATATCAGTGCGCGTCGCCCCTTCATAAAGGCATCAATCCCTTGTAGCCTAAACCTACGAAGACATAATTTGATTTAAAAAACTGAAGTAGGAGAGGTAAGGTGGAACAGAGCGGGGAAGAGTAAGGGAAGGTGCGTCTGACAGCTCGGTGAGAAAGCAATTATTACATCAATCAAACTCAAATATTCGAGTAGTGAAAGTTATCAAATATAGACTCGATGTGAGGAATATAAATAGATATATGTTACCTCACTGTCAACCCGTCACCACGTGAATACTGGCCGGCACTGTCAACCCTTCGCCACGTGAATACTGCCGGCGCTGTCAACCCTTCACCACGTGAATACTGGCCGGCACTGTCAACCCTTCGCCACGTGAATACTGGCCGGCACTGTCAACCCTTCACCACGTGAATACTGGCCGGCACTGTCAACCCTTCACCACGTGAATACTGGCGGCACTGTCAACCCTTCACCACGTGAATACTGCCCGGCACTGTCAACCCTTCACCACGTGAATACTGGCCGGCACTGTCAACCCTTCACCACGTGAATACTGGCCGGCACTGTCAACCCTTCACCACGTGAATACTGGCGGCACTGTCAACCTTTCACCACGTGAATACTGGCCGGCACTGTCAACCCTTCACCACGTGAATACTGCCCGGCACTGTCAACCCTTCACCACGTGAATACTGCCCGGCACTGTCAACCCATCACCACGTGAATACTGCCGGCACTGTCAACCCTTCACCACGTGAATACTGCCGGCACTGTCAACCCATCACCACGTGAATACTGCCGGCACTGTCAACCCATCACCACGTGAATACTGGCCGGCACTGTCAACCCATCACCACGTGAATACTGGCCGGCACTGTCAACCCATCACCACGTGAATACTGGCCGGCACTGTCAACCCATCACCACGTGAATACTGCCGGCACTGTCAACCCATCACCACGTGAATACTGGCCGGCACTGTCAACCCATCACCACGTGAATACTGGCCGGCACTGTCAACCCATCACCACGTGAATACTGCCGGCACTGTCAACCCATCACCACGTGAATACTGGCCGGCACTGTCAACCCATCACCACGTGAATACTGGCCGGCACTGTCAACCCATCACCACGTGAATACTGGCCGGCACTGTCAACCCATCACCACGTGAATACTGGCCGGCACTGTCAACCCATCACCACGTGAATACTGCCGGCACTGTCAACCCATCACCACGTGAATACTGGCCGGCACTGTCAACCCATCACCACGTGAATACTGGCCGGCACTGTCAACCCATCACCACGTGAATACTGGCCGGCACTGTCAACCCGGCACTGTCACTGGCCGGCACTGTCACCACGTGAATACTGCCGGCACTGTCAACCCATCACCACGTGAATACTGCCGGCACTGTCAACCCATCACCACGTGAATACTGCCGGCACTGTCAACCCATCACCACGTGAATACTGCCCGGCACTGTCAACCCGGCACTGTCACTGGCCGGCACTGTCACCACGTGAATACTGCCTGAAGGAGTCATCACTAGAAGCGACCACCATAAGACACCAATAATAATATTTTCGCCAAACTCTTCCCGTTTTAAATGGCAGAAAATTTTACGCCAGTGAAAATTTTTATGAGTCGAAGGTAATTAAAACATTCTTTATGACAAAGCCGCTAATTAGTCCAGTTTGGTAAGTTTTATTGGGAGTACGCTCTCTCTCTCTCTCTCTCTCTCTCTCTCTCTCTCTCTCTCTCTCTCTCTCTCTCTCTCTCTCTCTCTCTCTCTCTCTCTCTCTCTCTCTCTCTCTCTCTCTCTCTCTCTCTCTCTCTCTCTTCTCTCTCTCTCTCTCTCTCTCTCTCTCTCTCTCTCTCTCTCTCTCTCTCTCTCTCTCTCTCTCTCTCTCTCTCTCTCTCTCTCTCTCTCTCTCTCTCTCTCTCTCTCTCTCTCTCTCTCTCTCTCTCTCTCTCTCTCTCTCTCTCTCTCTCTCTCTCTCTCTTCTCTCTCTCTCTCTCTCTCTCTCTCTCTCTCTCTCTCTCTCTCTCTCTCTCTCTCTCTCTCTCTCTCTCTCTCTCTCTCTCTCTCTCTCTCTTACTCTCTCTCTCTCTGTCTTTCTGTCTCTCTCTGTTTGGGAGTTAGGAAATTTCCAACTCCCAAACAGTAGGAAATAGCAATTGATTTAGTTCAATTAAGCAAATGATATAGCTGTTTATTGGAAAGAGTTTGATACAGGTATAAGCTGATCCAGTAAACAAAGTTATGAACTAAAATTTACCTACGAATTTAAGTATTTCTTCTAATGACATTTAGGTCAAATGATATACACAGCGAGATATTGTCTGTTGTTACCTAAAGTACGTTACTGTGACGTAAAATAACGTCGACAATGTCTTCTTTTAATAGGATTTCTAATTTATTTATGACAATATGGCATATCTATGTTAGACGTAGGTTAACAATATACAACATTACCCCCCCCCCCTCCCCAAGAGGATGTGTAGAGGGAATCATTTCTCTGTATATAAAAGATGATACAGTCCACTTCTCTACCTTTATTCTGAACTAATTATTTACTTAAATATTATATGATACTGAACAGTGGAGAAAAAATCCCCCACACCCACCACTGCCCTCCGGCATTTTCAGCAACAGGTAGTTCCTCCTACCACTGTCAGCAACAGGTAGTTCCTCCTACCACTGTCAGCAACAGGTAGTTCCTCCTACCACTGTCAGCAACAGGTAGTTCCTCCTACCACTGTCAGCAACAGGTAGTTCCTCCTACCACTGTCAGCAACAGGTAGTTCCCACCACCACTGTCAGCAACAGGTAGTTTCCCCCCACCACTGTCAGCAACAGGTAGTTCCCCCTCACCACTGTCAGTAACAGGTAGTTCCCACCACCACTGTCAGCAACAGGTAGTTACCACCACCACTGTCAGCAACAGGTAGTTCCTCCTACCACTGTCAGCAACAGGTAGTTCCCACCACCACTGTCAGCAACAGGTAGTTCCCACCACCACTGTCAGCAACAGGTAGTTCCCACCACCACTGTCAGCAACAGGTAGTTCCTCCTACCACTGTCAGCAACAGGTAGTTCCCACCACCACTGTCAGCAACAGGTAGTTCCCACCACCACTGTCAGCAACAGGTAGTTCCCTCCACCACTGTCAGCAACAGGTAGTTCCCACCACCACTGTCAGCAACAGGTAGTTCCTCCTACCACTGTCAGCAACAGGTAGTTCCCACCACCACTGTCAGCAACAGGTAGTTCCCACCACCACTGTCAGCAACAGGTAGTTCCCACCACCACTGTCAGCAACAGGTAGTTCCCATCACCACTGTCAGCAACAGGTAGTTCCCACCACCACTGTCAGCAACAGGTAGTTCCTCCTACCACTGTCAGCAACAGGTAGTTCCCATCACCACTGTCAGCAACAGGTAGTTCCCACCACCACTGTCAGCAACAGGTAGTTCCCACCACCACTGTCAGCAACAGGTAGTTCCCACCACCACTGTCAGCAACAGGTAGTTCCCACCACCACTGTCAGCAACAGGTAGTTCCCACCACCACTGTCAGAATCATTAGTCGACATCAGTCCAAGCCTGACAGACTTCATGACAGATGTGGTCGTTAAGAGAAGTTTGCTAGATAGTCTTACTGTCAGCTAGTGGTGGTGAAGGGTAGGGAAGGTGGTGAAGGGTAGGGAAGGTGGTGAAGGGTAGGGAAGGTGGTGAAGGGTAGGGAAGGTAGTGAAGGGTAGGGAAGGTGGTGAAGGGTAGGGAAGGTAGTGAAGGGTAGGGAAGGTGGTGATGGGTAGGGAAGGTAGTGAAGGGTAGGGAAGGTGGTGAAGGGTAGGGAAGGTAGTGAAGGGTAGGGAAGGTGGTGAAGGGTAGGGAAGGTGGTGAAGGGCAGGGAAGGTGGTGAAGGGTAGGGAAGGTGGTGAAGGGTAGGGAAGGTGGTGAAGGGTAGGGAAGGTGTTGAAGGGTAGGGAAGGTGGTGAAGGGTAGGGACGGTGGTGAAGGGTAGGGAAGTTGGTGATGGGTAGGGAAGGTGGTGATGGGTAGGGAAGTTGGTAATGGGTAGGGAAGGTGGTGAAGGGTAGGGAAGGTGGTGAAGGATAGGGAAGGTGGTGAAGGTTAGGGAAGGTGGTGAAGGGTAGGGAAGGTGGTGAAGGGTAGGGAAGGTGGTGAAGGGTAGGGAAGGTGGTGAAGGGTAGGGATAATGGTGAAGGGTAGGGAAGGTGGTGAAGGATAGGGAAGGTGGTGAAGGGTAGGGAAGGTGGTGATGGGTAGGGAAGGTGGTGAAGGGTAGGGAAGGTAGTGAAGGGTAGGGAAGGTGGTGAAGGGTAGGGAAGGTGGTGATGGGTAGGGAAGGTGGTGAAGGGTAGGGAAGGTGGTGAAGGGTAGCTAAGGTGGTGAAGGGTAGGGAAGGTGGTGAAGGGCAGGGAAGGTGGTGAAGGGTAGGGAAGGTGGTGATGGGTAGGGAAGAATGGCATGAGAGAGGGGCACACTGGGAGTGTGAAGAGGGTGGATGAGAGACCCGGGGGCCGCCGGGAACACCTCAAGATACTATATAAATCTGTATAACTTAAAAAAAAAAATACCAATTGAAATTTCATGATGTTGATGAGAAAAGTTGCAGGAGTATGAGATGTGCAGTGACTTGTATGGTGAGTCAGCACACTCCTCTACACCACACACTGTATGGTGAGTCAGCACCCTCCTCTACACTACACACACTGTATGGTGAGTCAGCACCCTCCTCTACACCACACACACTGTATGGTGAGTCAGCACACTCCTCTACACCACACACTGTATGGTGAGTCAGCACACTCCTCTACACCACACACTGTATGGTGAGTCAGCACCCTCCTCTACACCACACACACTGTATGGTGAGTCAGCACCCTCCTCTACACCACACACTGTATGGTGAGTCAGCACCCTCCTCTACACCACACACTGTATGGTGAGTCAGCACACTCCTCTACACTACACACACTGTATGGTGAGTCAGCATCCTCCTCTACACCACACACACTGTATGGTGAGTCAGCACCCTCCTCTACACCACACACTGTATGGTGAGTCAGCACACTCCTCTATACCACACACTGTATGGTGAGTCAGCACCCTCCTCTACACCACACACTGTATGGTGAGTCAGCACACTCCTCTATACCACACACACTGTATGGTGAGTCAGCACACTCCTCTACACCACACACTGTATGGTGAGTCAGCACCCTCCTCTACACCACACATTGTATGGTGAGTCAGCACCCTCCTCTACACCACACACACTGTATGGTGAGTCAGCACCCTCCTCTACACCACACACACTGTATGGTGAGTCAGCACCCTCCTCTACACCACACACTGTATGGTGAGTCAGCACCCTCCTCTACACCACACACTGTATGGTGAGTCAGCACCCTCCTCTACACCACACACTGTATGGTGAGTCAGCACCCTCCTCTACACCACACACTGTATGGTGAGTCAGCACCCTCCTCTACACCACACACTGTATGGTGTATAGAAGAGCATGGTGAGTAGTGAAGTATGGTAAGTCAATCAGGGCACCACTGACCACCACAAATTAAACTGCAGAAATAGTTTGTTACATCAAGTAATCCCCCCCCCCCCCTTAACAACCCTTAAAACTCTTAATATCCCTTAACAACCCTTAACAACCCTTAATAACCCTTAACAACCCTTAATAACCCTTAACAACCTTTAATAACCCTTAACAACCCTTAACAACCCTTAACAACCCTTAATAACCCTTAACAACCCTTAATAACCCTTAACAACCCTTAATAACCCTTAACAACCCTTAATAACCCTTAACAACCCTTAACAACCCTTAACAACCCTTACATGCAAATACACCCCACAATTCAGACCTCGAGGCCTTAGTATTAAAGAAAATATATGATAATTGGTGTATAAAAGAGCGCTACGGTGCTCTAGTGTCAAGAGCAACGCTCTACGGTGCTCTAGTGTCAAGAGCGACCCTCTACGGTGCTCTAGTGTCAAGAGCGACCCTCTACGGTGCTCTAGTGTCAAGAGCGACCCTCTACGGTGCTCTAGTGTCAAGAGCGACCCTCTACGGTGCTCTAGTGTCAAGAGCGACGCTCTACGGTGCTCTAGTGTCAAGAGCGACGCTCTACGGTGCTCTAGTGCCAAAGAGCGACGCTCTGCGGTGCTCTAGTGCCAAAGAGCGACGCTCTGCGGTGCTCTAGTGCCAAAGAGCGACGCTCTGCGGTGCTCTAGTGCCAAAGAGCGACGCTCGACGGTGCTCTAGTGTCAAGAGCGACGCTTGGCTTGCACTCTTGCTCTCTGTCACTTCAACAAGAGGTCATTATAGTGTATAACGTATATGGTGTACGGCATATATCCACTCTGCTATCAGTTATAGCAAAGGTAATCCATAAAATATATAATGTTTGGTATAATTTCTATATAGTTCGTCTATTTATTGTGATGTTCATGAACTGTTCCACACACTGTACCCTATTAACCGTTCTGTATCCCCCCTCAAGTTTCCCATCCCATCTCTACTTTCCCATCCACCCCCCCCCCCCATGTCGCTGCCCCCTCCCCTCACCCTTCCCCCTTGCATCTTGTCCCTAACAAGATCTCCCTCACTTCTGAACAATATTGTTATCACCAACAGTTACCAAATATATCGCGATATTTACTCATTAAAATGTGCAGCAGTTCGAGTCTGCAGCGCTCCACTGGGCACCCTAACCTTTACCTCATCACAGCAAATGTTATGAAGTTATAATAAGTAATAATTTTGCTCGCTGTCTTGAATTGTGTTGTTTTGGATATTTGTAATGGTTTAAACCGATCTTTATAACTGCTGGTTTTAGTTAACTTAGTTAGGTTATTTATATATAATTTTGGTTATAATTTTTTTCTGTGATATAATAGATGTATTACCATTATTACTCATGGTCAGGATGGGTATATACACACGTTGTATTATACAGCATGCGTTGTAGTATACAACATGGTGTATTATACAACTGGCTACAAATATAGTAATATTCGTGCTCTTCTCCATAAGAGACTTTGAATAGAAAACGGTAATAGAGTGTATTGTAATGTAAATATTATCGTTTAGAGTGTAAATATTATCGTTTAGAGTGTAAATATTATCGTTTAGAGTGAAAATATTATCGTTTAGAGTGCAAATATTATCGTTTAGAGTGAAAATATTATCGTTTAGAGTGTAAATATTATCGTTTAGAGTGAAAATATTATCGTTTAATGTGTAAATATTATCGTTTAGAATGTAAATATTATCGCTTAGAGTGCACATATTATCGTTTAGAGTGAAAATATTATCGTTTAGAGTGCACATATTATCGTTTAGAGTGAAAATATTATCGTTTAGAGTGCACATATTATCGTTTAGTGTAAATATTATCGTTTAGAGTGTAAATATTATCGTTTAGAGTGCACATATTATCGTTTAGAGTGAGTGATGTTGTTTTAACTAATAATAATCATTGAACATAAGCGCAATTCCCTCGCTTAATAGTTTCTAACATTATGTTAACATTCTTACAATAAACGCCTCAAGAATCTCGAATTAACGAACAATATTTCAACATTTTAATTAACACATAAAGTCCTAAATTTATAGAGCAAAATTAAACCAGTTTTTATGATAATTTTTTTTTAAGATACAATGGGTACGAATGGCGGCCTCGTCTGCTCCTCCGGTATACTCCTCCAGGAGAATATTATGAGAGGAGGCGGCCAGAACCGGCGGCCAGGACCGGCGGCCAGGACCGGGACCGGCTGCATGGGGCAAGAACTACGCGGAGAGTTGCTCACTATCGCACCAGACACCCCGCCGCCGCCGCCGTCCCTCTCCAGCTGATAACTTCCTCCATTAAAAACACACAATGTAAAATTTACTTGAAACTTTGCCTATTGGGCCGTGAGCATGAAGGTGTGAGGCGTTATATTGTGAGTGTGTGCAAGTGTGTGTACTCAACTGGTTGTGCTTGCGGGGGTTGAGCTCTGGCTCTTTGGTCCCGCCTCTCAACTGTCAATCAACTGGTGTACAGGTTCCTGAGCCTATTGGGCTCTATCATATCTACACTTGAAACTGTGTATGGAGTCAGCCTCCACCACATCACTGCCTAATGCATTCCACCTGTTAACTACTCTGACACTGAAAAAGTTCCTTCTAATGTCTCTGTGGCTCATGTGGGTACTCAGTCTCCCCCTGTGTCCCCTTGTTCGTGTTCCACCCATGCAAAATAGTTTGTCTGTCCACCCCGTCAATTCCGTTGAGAATTTTGTAGGTGGTGATCATGTCTCCCCTTACTCTGCTGTCTTATAGGGACGCCGCGTAATGATCATGTCTCCCCTAGTGCGTGTGGCCCGGTGATAAATAAACTGTCTTTATCTCAGAAGATGGTGAGGTGCGTGAAGCTGTGTGTATAGAAGATGGTGAGGTGCGTGAAGCTGTGTGTATAGAAGATGGTGAGGTGCGTGAAGCTGTGTGTATAGAAGATGGTGAGGTGCGTGAAGCAGTGTGTATAGAAGATGGTGAGGTGCGTGAAGCTGTGTGTATAGAAGATGGTGAGGTGCGTGAAGCTGTGTGTATAGAAGATGGTGAGGTGCGTGAAGCTGTGTGGGAACGTTGCACGTGTTGAAGAGGTTTAGGCACACATTATTGACTATAGCCAGGATTACCCCGCAGCCAATGTGTCCTTGACGGCTGGAAAACACAGCTAATCTTGCCCAAATATCGTCGACCTTGACACATGCCAGAGTTATAGAAGCATTAGCTTACTGTGCTTGGGTAGTGACAATTGTGTTTGGAAGAAAGGAAGGGAACTAACAGGGGGAAAGCGTCAAGCCATTACCACTACATAGCACTGGGAAGGGGGTCAGGATAAGGATTTGGGATGGGAAATGCTGATGCCTCAGTGTTACGCTCATTTCTTTGTTGTCATCTGTGACAGTTCCAGCTCTCTGTCGCGGGGTTCGATACTAGATGTGGGGTTTTTATCTTGATTTTGCATAGGAGAAAAAGTCTTTCAGATTTTTCTCTATTTCAATGATGGCCTTTTGCTCTCTTTGTCTCTCTTGAATTTTGTATGATTCTTGTAGCTTGAGTTCAATTGTTTCTAGTTCTTTACCTAACCATCTTCGCCGTTCTTGAGATAGGGTGCGACTCTCAAGGTGTTCCGCGATTCATTTTCTTCGCCTATAGAGGAACGACGTTCCCGTTCCAATCTGCATCTCCTCCTGTTTTTTCTTAGGGGTATGCGGTTTGAACATATTTCTAGAGCTACTGAGCTTATTTTTTCCAGGCACTGGTTCAGGTTTGCATTTTCTAGCTGTTCTTCCCAGCTTATTTCTGCGAGGTCTTTGTTTATTTGCTCCCAGTTTATCTATTATCGAAATTGAATTTGTTGAATTCTCCTCCACTGGGATTCGGGACTGGTTTAGCAGGTCTATTCCCCAAGCTTGTTAGAACTTCAATTAAGTTGTGATCTGAGTAAAAGGCATATGTAATCGTTATGTTCCTGATCAATTCAACATTATTGGTGAAAATGAGGTCCAGCGTGTTCTGTTTTTCTTGTTAGTGAGAGTGTAGTCTAGGAGAGATGAGGGAAGCGTGAGAGGTGAGGGAAGCGTGAGTGGAGAGGTGAGAGAAAAAACACAGGAGGAGGTAGAACAATTGGAGAGAAAATGAGGTCAGTGGCGGGACCGAAAAAAACTCGAATACAGAGAAATTGTTGTGAGGAAGAGAAGGCAAGAGTGGGTGAAGAGCCCCTCACTCACAGCCGGTGTGAGGCGGTGCTGGTTGGGCAGTGTCCACCACGACCCCTCCTTCACCACCCTCCCTGGTACGACCCCCACTTCCACTACCCTCCCTGGTACGACCTCCACCTTCACCACCCTCCCTGGTACGACCCCCACTTCCACCACCCTCCCTGGTACGACCTCTACCTTCACCACCCTCCCTGGTACGACCCTCCACTTCCCCCACCCTCCCAGGTACGACCCCCACTTCCCCCCCTCCCAGGTACGACCCCCCACTTCCCCCACCCTCCCTGGTACGACTCCCACTTCCCCCACCCTCCCTGGTACGACCCCCACTTCCACCACCCTCCCTGGTACGACCCCCACTTCCACCACCCTCCCTGGTACGACCCCCACTTCCACCACCCTCCCTGGTACGACCCCCAACCTTCACCTATTTGTCTGTGCTCACTCGTGTCATATTTGTCCAGACCAAAATCAACACTACAGATAAGACCTCTCCATTTAATTACTAATTTATATAGTCCAATACTGTAGTGAATGTCTACTAACCAATAATTTATATTGATGACTATATATAAACTATAAACCCGCCCAGAATGTGAAAGGAAGCGCTCTGTGAGAATTTTAAGTCATATAGTCCACTTTGAACATCGAACAATTTGTTATCGAAAAGTATAAATTAACGGAAAATATGGATTATTATATAAATTAATATAAATTAAAA
>NC_091203.1:24490542-24525542 GCF_040958095.1 Procambarus clarkii | reverse complement strand
GAAGTGACGGATTTGACAGGTTATGGACGGCTGCAGTGATGGATTTGACAGGTTATGGACGGCTGCAGTGACGGATTTGACAGGTTATGGACGGCTGCAGTGACGGATTTGACAGGTTATGGACGGCTGCAGTGACAGATTTGACAGGTTATGAACGGCTGCAGTGACGGATTTGACAGGTTATGAACGGCTGCAGTGACGGATTTGACAGGTTATGAACGGCTGCAGTGACGGATTTGACAGGTTATGAACGGCTGCAGTGACGGATTTGACAGGTTATGGACGGCTGCAGTGACGGATTTGACAGGTTATGGACGACTGCAGTGACGGATTTGACAGGTTATAGACGGCTGCAGTGACGGATTTGACAGGTTATGAACGGCTGCAATGACGGATTTGACAGGTTATGGACGGCACCAGCAGTGACGGATTTGACAGGTTATGGACGGCACCAGCAGTGACGGATTTTACAGGTTATGGACGGCACCAGCAGTGACGGATTTGACAGGTTATGGACGGCTGCAGTGACGGATTTGATAGGTTATGAACGGCTGCAGTGACGGATTTGACAGGTTATGAACGGCTGCAGTGACGGATTTGACAGGTTATGAACGGCTGCAGTGACGGATTTGACAGGTTATGAACGGCTGCAGTGACGGATTTGACAGGTTATGGACGGCTGCAGTGACGGATTTGACAGGTTATGGACGACTGCAGTGACGGATTTGACAGGTTATAGACGGCTGCAGTGACGGATTTGACAGGTTATGAACGGCTGCAATGACGGATTTGACAGGTTATGGACGGCACCAGCAGTGACGGATTTGACAGGTTATGGACGGCACCAGCAGTGACGGATTTTACAGGTTATGGACGGCACCAGCAGTGACGGATTTGACAGGTTATGGACGGCTGCAGTGACGGATTTGATAGGTTATGGACGGCTGCAGTGATGGATTTGACAGGTTATGGACGGCTGCAGTGACGGATTTGACAGGTTATGGACGGCTGCAGTGACGGATTTGACAGGTTATGGACGGCTGCAGTGACGGATTTGACAGGTTATAGACGGCTGCAGTAACGGATTTGGCCCAATACCGAGGAATGAGGGTTTTGTGGTCCCGATATAAGGCGCGAGTGAGTGTGGACTGAACATTCTCCTACTTGGACCACACCATCAAGGACGGTGTCCCAGAACACCTGTCAACAGCCTGCTGGATCAAACTCTGACAAGTCAAGCCTGGCCTCGGGCCGGGCTTGGGGAGTAGAAGAACTCCCAGAACCCCATCAACCCACCAACCCCATCGAACCTGTATATCTTTACTCAATCTTTGGCGGCTTTGTTTACAATTATTAAACAGTTAATGAGCTCCGAAGCACCAGGAGGCTGTTTATAACAATAACAACCGTTGATTGGCAAGTTTTCATGCTTGTAAACGGTTTAATAAATGTAACCAAAGCCGTCAGAAATTGAGGAAAGATGTACACGTTCGTAAGTGCTTGCGTAACTGCTTCGTGAATCTGGGTGCCGAGAGTCTAGGGAGAAAGCAGAGTGTCTGCGGTACAGGATCATCCGAGAGAAAATGTCCTGAATGAACACATCTGTGGTGTGAGGGAATGGTCCTGTCGCACGCAGGACGGGTCAACAAAGCTCGCTTTCTGATTGTCAAAGACAAATATATCGCTACGTTAGGAAGTGTTGGGTTGTGTTCAGCTGGGATGGGCTATGAGCCTAGCAAACATTTAACGTAACGATCCCTATGATTCCCTTGTTACAACTTGTACTAAAGTTGTTACATCTTGTTATAACGTTTTTTATGACGTATTGGAATGTTTTACAACTTGTTATATTGGTTGGTAGAATTGTTAGGTGTTAAACCCTGATCGAACGTTGTAGCAACGTCGTAGTTTGGTTGTGTGTTTGGCGGGAAGTTGGTAGAGTTGAGCACAGCGAATTGAGTAAATCAATTCGTAAGTGATTTATACAAGTCATTACAACTGTGACTGGAATGAGCAGGTGAACAGCCGTAAAACTCGCATTTATCCTTCCTTCACAATTACCTCACCATCCTTCACAATTACCTCACCATCCTTCACAATTACCTCACCATCCTTCACAATTACCTCACCATCCTTCACAATTATCTCATCATCCTTCACAATTACCTCACCATCCTTCACAATTACCTCACCATCCTTCACAATTACCTCACCATCCTTCACAATTATCTCACCATCCTTCACATTTACCTCACCATCCTTCACAATTACCTCACCATCCTTCACAATTATCTCACCATCCTTCACAATTACCTCACCATCCTTCACAATTACCTCACCATCCTTCACAATTATCTCACCATCCTTCACAATTTCCTCACCATCCTTCACAATTACCTCACCATCCTTCACAATTATCTCACCATCCTTCACTATTACCTCACCATCCTTCACAATTACCTCACCATCCTTTACAATTACCTCACCATTCTTCACAATTACCTCACCATCCTTCACAATTACCTCACCATCCTTCACAATTATCTCACCATCCTTCACAATTACCTCACCATCCTACACAATTATCTCACCATCCTTCACAATTACCTCACCATTCTTCACAATTACCTCACCATTCTTCACAATTACCTCACCATCCTTCACAATTACCTCACCAACCTTCACAATTACCTCACCATCCTTCATAATTACCTCACCAACCTTCACAATTACCTCACCATTCTTCACAATTACCTCACCATCCTTCACAATTACCTCACCATTCTTCACAATTATCTCACCATCCTTCACAATTATCTCACCATCCTTCATAATTACCTCACCATCCTTCACAATTACCTCACCATTCTTCACAATTACCTCACCATCCTTCACAATTACCTCACCATCCTTCACAATTATCTCACCATCCTTCACAATTATCTCACCATCCTTCATAATTACCTCACCATCCTTCACAATTACCTCACCATCCTTCACAATTATCTCACCATCCTTCACAATTATCTCACCATCCTTCATAATTACCTCACCATCCTTCACAATTACCTCACCATTCTTCACAATTACCTCACCATCCTTCACAATTACCTCACCATCCTTCACAATTATCTCACCATCCTTCACAATTATCTCACCATCCTTCACAATTATCTCACCATCCTTCACAATTACCTCACCATCCTTCACAATTACCTCACCATCCTTCATAATTACCTCACCATCCTTCACAATTACCTCACCATTCTTCACAATTACCTCACCATTCTTCACAATTACAAATGTGAAACTTATATTGGCAAAACATGTAGCATAAAAAAAAGGATGATACGAAAACCATTTGAGAGATAAGTAGACTAAAGTGATAGTCAAATGTGGAGTGTCTTTACCGCAGAGTTAAGATATGATTAGTGTAACGTACTCGTCGCCCTTGTCAGAGGGTAGAGTGGCAGTTCCAGCGCCATCTAAGAGTCCGCACCCGAACTGCCCGGGAATCGTACGTAATATGGACAATGCCATCTGGTGGTGGTTATCTAAAGCTTGCAATTGGTTAAAGATTCCTGCCTGGGTCAGCCAGAGAGGTCGTTGTGAGTGACCTCTGGTGAGGTGATGCCTCAAGACCAGCGCCACCTAGTGTGTGCTACAGAGCACAATGTTAACTCGCCAGTGGGTTAGTGGTATTTCCTAGTTCTCCAGTATCGGCTAGGTCATTGATGACGTTTTTTGTGTCCACAGAGGTGACGTCTGGAGGCAGCGGTACTGGAGAGGGCAGTTCATCTTGGGAAGCCCAGAGTCTCCCTACATGGTCCTGGAAACGACCAAGTAAGCCGCCGCCGATGAAGCAGTGTGGTAGCTGCTAGTGCTTTACTGTTGAAAAAGATCGGCGTACCTTTGGGACTGGCTTAGGGGAGAGACTGGCGACAGGAAGGTGCCTGTTGAGTAGTGCTGCTAGCTGGTCGCTAGAGACTGCTGCCAGGGGATCGCTGCCCCTGTATTGTGACCCCGCTCAGCGTGTGGCTGAGGTACTCTGCCAGCGAGTAGCTGGAGAGCGGTCGTGGGGGTACAGGCACCTCATGACACTGTCAGTGGGCTGGTCCACGGACAGGTGAACTACCCGGTGTTCTTCCCAGTAAGGTTGGATACGCTACTGGACAGTGATGGAACACTGGGGATTGATGAACTCTGCACGTGAGCACGTTTGATATCCTGAGTGAATGGATTGCACATAGGTGTAGTAATAGCCTATCTGTTCTTTATATATTATTTATGGTGATGGTGTACATATATATACTTAACGGTGGTGGAAAAATATTTAATACATTGACGAAAGGAACAGTGTTTTGTTCATCCCCTGTTTTTATGCACTACATGGCCACTTTCTTGAAAGCGCACTACCGACTTGGGGTCGGATACTATCATTTTGGTTCTACCATCAAAGAACCCGGTTGTGACCCATAGTGGCCGTAACAATTAGACTGTGATAGTCAAATGTGGCGTGCCGTTACCGCAGGGTTTTCGTGTTGGAACCCGCACTCTGCAGGAAGTTCACATAGACTCTGGCCCACAGAGGAAGTGCTCATTGCACTCAAGTGTACACTGCTCTTGTCCGTTGATGCCTGGGGGATGATGTCTGGGGTGGGTGCACGATTCTGGTATGAGGAAGGAAACTATCAGGAGAAAGTGATAGTTTATATGACTATAAACACAGGGGAGGGATGAGGATAAGGATCTGGGATGGGCCGGGGGAGGGGGGAGGAATGGTGCTCAACCACTTACACAGTCGGGGATTGAACGCCGACCTGCATGAAGCGAGACCGTCGCTCTACCGTCCAGTATTTTTCTGGAATTTTTCCAATATGGCTGCCAAGATGGCTGCCAGGTCCAAATCTACTGGTACTGGGACCAGACCTATACCCGCGAACGGCTGCTTCAGATCACTTTCTTACATCGTGATAATATACATTTATAATGGTTTACTATGTATTATTTATTCTATTAAATATAAACTGAATTTTAATTTCCATTTTTATGGTTGTTTCAGATTGTCTGTTGCTGTCCAACCACTTGGGCTGGACGGTAGAGTGACGGTCTCGCTCCACGCAGGTCGCCGTTCAAACCGCGACCTTGTAAGTGGTTGGGCAACATACCTTCCTCTCCATCCCATCCCAAAGCCTTATCCTGATCCCTTCCCAGTGCTATATAGTCGTAATGACTTGGCGCTTTCCCCCTGATACTTCCCTCCTTCTTATAAAAGATAAAATATAAAACCATATATGTAGGAGACGAGAGCTTGCAGGAACACACTGTATAACACAGGCAGCAGACGAGGGCAGGCAGGAACACACTGTATAACACGGCCAGTAGACGAGGGCAGGGAGGAACACACTGTATAACACGGCCAGCAGACGAGGGCAGGCAGGAACACACTGTATAACACAGGCAGCAGACGAGGGCAGGCAGGAACACACTGTATAACACGGCCAGTAGACGAGGGCAGGGAGGAACACACTGTATAACACGGCCAGCAGACGAGGGCAGGCAGGAACACACTGTATAACACAGGCAGCAGACGAGAGAAGGCAGGAACACATTGTATAACACAGGCAGCAGACGAGGGCAGGAACACACTGTATAACACAGGCAGCAGACGAGAGAAGGCAGGAACACACTGTATAACACAGGCAGCAGACGAGGGCAGGAACACACTGTATAACACGGCCAGTAGACGAGGGCAGGCAGGAACACACTGTATAACACAGGCAGCAGACGAGGGCAGGCAGGAACACACTGTATAACACAGGCAGCAGACGAGAGAAGGCAGGAACACACTGTATAACACGGCCAGTAGACGAGGGCAGGCAGGAACACACTGTATAACACAGGCAGCAGACGAGGGCAGGAACACACTGTATAACACGGCCAGCAGACGAGGGCAGGCAGGAACACACTGTATAACACGGCCAGCAGACGAGGGCAGGCAGGAACACACTGTATAACACGGCCAGCAGACGAGGGCAGGCAGGAACACACTGTATAACACAGGCAGCAGACGAGGGCAGGCAGGAACACACTGTATAACACGGCCAGCAGACGAGGGCAGGCAGGAACACACTGTATAACACGGCCAGCAGACGAGGGCAGGCAGGAACACACTGTATAACACAGGCAGCAGACGAGGGCAGGCAGGAACACACTGTATAACACGGCCAGCAGACGAGGGCAGGCAGGAACACACTGTATAACACAGGCAGCAGACGAGGGCAGGAACACACTGTATAACACGGCCAGCAGACGAGGGCAGGCAGGAACACACTGTATAACACTGCCAGAGATGGTTGACAGGACGAAGACAAAGAACAACACTGGTGAACACGTGTTCAACAACACCGGCGGTGGTGCTGAACACTGAGTTAACGAGGCTAATGGCGCCGCAGTAGTTGACGGTCACTAACAACCTCACGGACCCGAAGATGACACTAACGACCCTAAGATGGTAACATTTGGGTGTAATGACCAAACAAGTAAACAAACATTCAGAATAACATTCACTTGTCTATATTTGTAAATGACATCAGCAGATGGGTAACTCCATGACCATTTAATGATGGTTTTTATATAAACATCTATATATTTTTATAGATTTATATAAACTATTTATATATATACACAGCAACTGAATAGTATATTATAGAACAATCTCACATTGTTCTCCTGTTGTTCTGCACTATTTTCTTCATGGCAAATGTATTGGGTTTTACATTTATAAAAAGAATGTAATTATTCATCTCCTGAAATTATTGCACATACACTACAACAAATATAAAGAAAATGTTTGAACGGCTTCAACTGCAATGTGAATGGATGAATGAATGGCTATTGCTGCCTGCAGTCTGCTTGCCTGGGAACCCGAGCAGATGTTCTGCCTAAGATACATCGAAGATTCTCTTCCACATTCAACGACAATCTTATTTTAAATTTCATGAGAAGATGGAAGCTCCAGATTTACACATGTTGACAGAAGCATATGAGAGGAAAGAGCTAACTGTCTCACACGTGGTCAAGACCTACATATCTTGCAGTCCATCTTAACACCATTCTTACTCAAAGACATCACGAGCACAGCAGTCTTCCTGAAGGTGAACCAAATCTTCCTGAATAAGAACATTAACAGACGCAATATCTGTACGTAAAGATATCGCTCGGCATTATCGCTCGGCATAAGACGTGTCCTTCACGTCACCGGGGGACTCATGCTGACAATGTCCTGCCCAGCTTTTGTCGGCATAGTTCTAGTTCAATTAGAACCTCTTCAGCTTATCAATAATGTCAACGGTGACAATATCAGCCCCTTCGATATATTTGTTATGGATATTTAGGTGAGTAAATATATGAACAAAACCACCGTAGATTCACAGGTGGGTGTAGCACCACTGTAGACCCACTGGTGGGTGTAGCACCACACTTCCCCTACCACCCTACCAGGAGGGTACCCCACACTCCCCCCCCTACCACACTATCAGGAGGGTATCCCACACTCCCCCTACCACACTACCAGGAGGGTACCCCACACACACCCCACCACACTACCAGGAGGGTACCCCACACTCCCCCCACCACACTACCAGGAGGGTACCCCACACTCCCCCCACCACACTACCAGGAGGGTACCCCACACTCCCCCCCCCCTAGCACACTACCAGGAGGGTACACCACACTCCCCCCCTACCACACTACCAGGAGGGTACCCCACACTCCCCCTACCACACTACCAGGAGGGTACACCACACTCCCCCCTACCACACTACCAGGAGGGTACCCCACACACACCCCACCACACTACCAGGAGGGTACCCCCACACTCCCCCGACCACACTACCAGGAGGGTACCCCACACACACCCCACCACACTACCAGGAGGGTACCCCACACTCCCCCTACCACACTACCAGGAGGGTACCCCCACACTCCCCCCTACCACACTACCAGGAGGGTACCCCCCCCTACCACACTACCAGGAGGGTACCCCCCCTACCACACTACCAGGAGGGTACCCCCCCCCCCTACCACACTACCAGGAGAGTGCCCAACCGCTCCAACTCTGAGATGTTGACTCAACAAATAGTTTGTCGTTTCTGGATGACATTTCCAATATTTGAGGAGTGTTTTTTTCCTGGTCGACGTTCGAGATCTAGCTGTTACTAGTTTACCTTTACCTTGAGGTTAGCAGTGAAGCTGTTCTTGGTTTACACGTCGAGGTGTTAACAGTTTACCTGTGACAACAGTGTCACCCTCGACGGTCACTTCCTCTAGGGACAGAGAACAAGAGGGTGTGGAATCATGAGAGAGAGAGAGAGAGAGAGAGAGAGAGAGAGAGAGAGAGAGAGAGAGAGAGAGAGAGCGAGAGACACACACAAAGAGAGAGAGAGAGTAGGTCCACTCAGATAACACTATCACACACAAGTCATTACTCTTACTCAGCAGCTTCCCCATTTCACTCTCCTCCTTCTCTCCTCCTCTCCTTCTCCTCCTCCCCCCCCCTCCCTGGTCTAAACCGGTCTCCAGGTATTCACTATTTAAGTCCCTTAACATAAGGGGGCAAATCCCCCTTAAGCCTTGATCAGGAGATGCAATTTGATCTTCAAGAAAGACGGCACATTCATTTTATTCAGCGTTTCATATGTATAGTTATGCATTGATGTATTTACATGGATACATGTAGAGTGGGTGTATACATGTAGCAGGACGGGACACCTCAGGAACACCTCGTGTATAATATTATACAATTGTCTCATGAACAAATTGATGTTTAAACCCATATTTTAGGCCTATTATATATATATATATATATATATATATATATATATATATATATATATATATATATATATATATATATATATATATATATGGCAGGCCACAGCACCTTTCCCTGTCTCCCAATCCTCCCCACCATTCCCCACCCCCTCGTCTAATGATCAAATGATCAGGGGCCAGATTCACGAAGAAGTTACGCAAACACTTACGAACTTGTACATTTCTCAATCTTTGGCGGCTTTGTTTACAATTATTAAACAGTTAATGAGCTCCGAAGCACCAGGAGGCTGTTTATAACAATAACAACAGTTGATTGGCAAGTTTTCATGCTTGTAAACTGTTTAATAAATGTAACCAAAGCCGTCAAAGATTGAGGAACGATATGCACGTTCGTAAGTACTTGCGTAACTGCTTCGTGAATCTGGCCCCAGATATTTCCATCACTGATATATAAGAAAAACAGTTCAAAAAACGAAATGAAAAATGATGAAAAAAGAAAAAAATTAACAATACTCTCGAAATGAACGGCATGGTAAACAACACAGTTGAATTCCAAGGCAATGTTATACAAAATAATCATATCAAAATTACTTAAATCGAAATCTATGAAAATAAAATTTATCAATGCAATCGGAAACACTGAAATGGAATTCGTGACATATTTAGTATAGCGTGTATGTTGCTATTATGTGCAACAGATGGCGCTGTTTTTCAAATGACGCATGTTTTTTTCCTGTCACAGGGGTGGCAGACTGTTCAACACGCTTCCACTACACATAAGGGGCATAACTGGCCGACCCCTCACAGTGTTCAAGAGAGAACTGGATAAGCACCTCCAAAGGATACCTGATCAACCAGGCTGTGACTCATACGTCAGGCTGCGAGCAGCCGCGTCCAACAGCCTGGTTGATCAGTCCGGCAACCAGGAGGCCTGGTCGACGACCGGGCCGCGGGGACGCTAAGCCCCGGAAGCACCTCAAGGTAACCTCAAGATAAGGTAGCATCTATATAGTAGATATATAAAGAGACGCGCCTATTCGAATGGAACGTTGTGCCAAAATTTCAAAGGAATCGGTAAAGAGGTTTCGAAGATTTCCTTCACATGGAAAAACACATGAAAAACAGTTTTTCAGAAAAAAACATGTTTTTTTTCCATCACAGACGTAACATCAATATAATATGTATATAAAAACCCGCTCAGATGCGAATGGAACGTTGTGTGAAAATTTCAAAGCAATCGGTGAAGAACTTTCGGAGATTAACGATTTTGAACAAACGAACATTTCCATGTTTATTTATATACATTGTACCTAGTAGCCAGAACGCAGTACTCGGCCTACTATGCAAGACCCGATTGGCCTAATAAGCCAAGTTTCCCTGAATTTATATATTTTTTAGATTTTTTTCTTATGATATGATACCTATTCATTTCATTATGTATGAGTTAATTTTATATAATTTAATTATTATAATATTATTATAATATTTTTTATAAATTTTATATATATATATATATATATATATATATATATATATATATATATATATATATATATATATATATATATATATATATGTATATGTCGTACCTAGTAGCCAGAACACAGTACTCGGCCTACTATGCAAGACCCGATTTGCCTAATAGGCCAAGTGATTTTCTTTATTTTCAATATATTGTTTCCAGTTAGTTTACTTGAATTATTATTATATTATATTAGGAACATGCATTATTAACTTAGATCTGTTAGTTTAGGTTAAGATAGGTTAGGTTAGGCTAGGTTAGGTTAGGCTAGGTTAGGTTAGGCTAGGTTAGGTTAGGCTAGGTTAGGTTAGGCTAGGTTAGGTTAGGTTAGGCTAGGTTAGGTTAGGCTAGGTTAGGTTAGGTTAGGCTAGGTTAGGTTAGGTTAGGCTAGGTTAGGTTAGGCTAGGTTAGGTTAGGTTAGGTTAGGCTAGGTTAGGTTAGGCTAGGTTAGGTTAGGCTAGGTTAGGTTAGGTTAGGCTAGGTTAGGTTAGGCTAGGTTAGGCTAGGCTAGGTTAGGTTAGGTTAGGTTAGGCTAGGTTAGGCTAGGTTAGGTTAGGTTAGGTTAGGCTAGGTTAGGTTAGGCTAGGTTAGGTTAGGTTAGGCTAGGTTAGGTTAGGTTAGGTTAGGCTAGGTTAGGTTAGGCTAGGTTAGGCTAGGCTAGGTTAGGTTAGGTTAGGCTAGGTTAGGCTAGGTTAGGTAGGGTTGGCTAGTTTCGGTCATATATCTACGTTAGTTTTAACTCAAATTTAAAAAAATTAACTCATACATAATAAAATGGATAGCTTTATCATTTCATAAGAAAAAAATCTAAAAAATATATAAATTCAGGGAAACTTGGCTTATTAGGCCAATCGGGTCTTGCATAGTAGGCCGAGTACTGCGTTCTGGCTACTAGGTACAATGTATATAAATAAACATGGAAATGTTCGTTTGTTCAAAATCGTTAATCTCCGAAAGTTCTTCACCGATTGCTTTGAAATTTTGACACAACGTTCCATTCAAATAGGCGCGTCTCTTTATATACCTACTATATAGATGCCTCCCCTGTGACAGGTAAAAACATGCGTTTTTGAAATACAGCGCCATCTGTTGCACATAATAGCAACATACACGCTATACTAAATATGTCACGAATTCCATTTCAGTGTTTCCGATTGCATTGATAAATTTTATTTTCATAGATTTCGATTTTTTTTAATTTTGATATAATTATTTTGTGTGACATTGTCTTGGAATTGAGCTGTGTTGTTTACCATGCCGTTCATTTCGTGAGTATTGTTAATTTTTTTCATTTTTTCATTATTTTTCATTTAGTTTTTTTAACTGTTTTTCTTATATTTCAGTGATGGAAACATCTGGGGCCAGATTCACGAAGCAGTTACGCAAGTACTTACGAACGTGTACATCTTTCCTCAATCTTTGACGGCTTTGGTTACATTTATTAAACAGTTTACACGCATGAAAACTTGCCAATCAACTGTTGTTATTGTTATAAACAGCCTCCTGGTGCTTCGGAGCTCATTAACTGTTTAATAATTGTAAACAAAGCCGCCAAAGATTGAGAAATGTACAGGTTCGTAAGTGTTTGCGTAACTGCTTCGTGAATCTGGCCCCTGATCATTTGATCATTAGACGAGGGGGTGGGGAGTGGTGGGGAGGACGAGGGGACTGGAGTGGGGGATGGTGGGTAGGACGTGGGGGAAGGGGAGGGGGTAATGGTGGGGGAGTACGAGGGGAGAGCAGAGTTGGGGATGGTGGGGACGAGGGGAATGGAGAATCGCTGGGAGGACATGGGGATAGGGGAGTGGGGGATAGTGGGGGAGGATGAATCAAAACTACTCAGCCCGATGGAATCTTTGCTTCCCTGAACGTCGAATCCCTATTCACCATCGTCCCGGTCGACACCACCATAGAAATGATACTGAACAGAGTGTACAAGTGGTGCCCAACCACTTGGACGGTCGGGGATTGAACGCCGACCTGCATGAAGCTAGACAGTCGCTTTACCGAGCCATAATGGAAAGCTGGGGGGGGGGAAGGGGTGGAGCCGGTCGGCCGAGCGTACAGCACGCTGGACTTGTGATCCTGTGGTCCAGGGTTCTATCCCAGGCGCCGGCGAGAAACAATGGGCAGAGTTTCTTTCACCCTATGCCCCTGTTACCTAGCAGTAAAATAGGTACCTGGGTGTTAGTCAGCTGTCACGTGTTGCTTCCTGGGGGTGGAGGCCTGGTCGAGGACCGGGCCGCGGGAACACTAAAGCCCCGAAATCATCTCAAGATAACCTCAAGATAACCCTTACATTGTGTAATCACACAACAAAGAAAGCTTACTCTTATCAAATAGCTGGAGGTGACTAACCTTGCGTATGTGGTGCAGTGTTGGAGCAGTGTTGGAGGAGTATGGTTGGAGACTGCAGTGTTGGAGGAGTGTGGAGGGAGCCTGCAAGGTGTCTCAGGCACCCAACCAGTGAGCCTGGAGCCTCAACCCTGCCATCCTCGCCCACACTGTGGCCTCCTGACCTCTGGTGCTGCCTCAGTTCACAGTCAGCTGTAGTTCAGTCTACACTGGACAGTCACTGCTCCAATTGGCTCATTAACTTGACTTTCCTAATCCTCTCTTAACGAACACATCAACGGCACTGTTGCCACCTTCACCGCACGCTCCCAGAGGCATCAATGTCTGCATTTTCTGGAAAGAAAACAAAAAAATATGTATTATAAATCAGTGTAAAAGGATATACATGAGACATACATGAGGTTGGGTGTCTACATGTAGATATTCTTAGATGTATACGAAGTTGCATTGATGCAGCTACCCTGGGGGCAACATCAACATTGATGCAGCTACCCTGGGGGCAACATCAACATTGATGCAGCTACCCTGGGGGCAACATCAACATTGATGCAGCTACCCTGGGGGCAACATCAACATTGATGCAGCTACCCTGGGGGCAACATCAACATTGATGCAGCTACCCTGGGGGGCAACATCAACATTGATGCAGCTACCCTGGGGGCAACATCAACATTGATGCAGCTACCCTGGGGGCAACATCAACATTGATGTAGCTACCCTGGGGGCAACATCAACATTGATGCAGCTACCCTGGGGGCAACATCAACATTGATGCAGCTACCCTGGGGGCAACATCAACATTGATGCAGCTACCCTGGGGGCAACATCAACATTGATGTAGCTACCCTGGGCTAAGGGCATTAGGCAATATCCTCAAGAACGTGAAACTTAATAAGTTGATTTCAAAGTTCCAGGTACCTCATATTGGCAGGTCTGAATGGTCTAATGATTGGCCATTCAGTAGTGTAGTGTGTGTGGGGTCTTGTCTGAGTTCCTGATTCACGAGTTAGCACCTGGAGTGGTCAGGGGATTGGAAGATCCGTCACCTGTAGCCCCCTGCCACAGGTAACGTTAGCCACCTGTCACAGGTAATGGTAGCCACCTGCCACAGGTAACGGTAGCCCCCTGCCACAGGTAACGTTAGCCACCTGTCACAGATAACGGTAGCTACCTGCCACAGGTAACGGTAGCCCCCTGCCACAGGTAACGTTAGCCCCCTGCCACAGGTAACGTTAGCCACCTGTCACAGGTAACGGTAGCCACCTGCCACAGGTAACGGTAGCCCCCTGCCACAGGTAACGTTAGCCACCTGTCACAGGTAACGGTAGCCACCTGCCACAGGTAACGGTAGCCACCTGCCACAGGTAACCGTAGCCACCCCAGTAGACCCCACCCCACCCAGCCCCACCCCTGCACACCCCACCCCACCCAGCCCCACCCCAGACCACTCTGGGGACACAGATGCAGTGTTGAATGACCTAAATAAACATACCTTTTCAGTCGCCTGAATACATAAACCGCTCCATCACTAACTGCCATACATCAGTTACCCCGGCAGGCAGAACGGTGCCATGTTGCCAGGCACGTGGCACGGTGCCAGGCACGTGGCACGGTGCCAGGCACGTGGCACGGTGCCAGGCACGTGGCACGGTGCCAGGCACGTGGCACGGTGCCAGGCACGTGGCAGATGGCAACATTTTGGGTGGAGAAAAAGATGTTAATGGAGAGAGGCGGAACTGAAGCCAGCAATTAAGCTGCGCCATTTTTGTTCATCTTCTTGTTGGAGTTTAACTGCTGCTGGGGGAGGGGGGGGGGTCATGCTGCCTCCCCAGTGGTGGGGGAGGGGGGGTCATGCTGCCTCCCCAGTGGTGGGGGAGGGGGGTCATGCTGCCTCCCCAGTGGTGGGGGAGGGGGGTCATGCTGCCTCCCCTGTGGTGGGGGAGGGGGGTCATGCTGCTTCCCCAGTGGTGGGGGAGGGGGGTCATGCTGCCTCCCCAGTGGTGGGGGAGGGGGTCATGCTGCCTCCCCAGTGGTGGGGGAGGGGGGTCATGCTGCCTCCCCAGTGGTGGGGGAGGGGGGGGGTCATGCTGCCTCCCCAGTGGTGGGGGAGGGGGGTCATGCTGCTTCCCCAGTGGTGGGGGAGGGGGTCATGCTGCTTCCCCAGTGGTGGGGGAGGGGGGTCATGCTGCCTCCCCAGTGGTGGGGGAGGGGGGTCATGCTGCCTCCCCAGTGGTGGGGGAGGGGGGTCATGCTGCCTCCCCAGTGGTGGGGGAGGGGGGTCATGCTGCTTCCCCAGTGGTGGGGGAGGGGGGTCATGCTGCCTCCCCAGTGGTGGGGGAGGGGAGGTCATGCTGCTTCCCCAGTGGTGGGGGAGGGGGGGTCATGCTGCTTCCCCAGTGGTGGGGGAGGGGGGGTCATGCTGCTTCCCCAGTGGTGGGGGAGGGGGGGTCATGCTGTCAGCGTAGCCAAGAATGTGTGCTTAGTGAGTCAGCGTAGCCAAGAATGTGTGCTTAGTGAGTCAGCGTAGCCAAGAATGTGTGCTTAGTGAGTCAGCGTAGCCAAGAATGTGTGCTTAGTGAGTCAGCGTAGCCAAGAATGTGTGCTCAGCAAGTCAGCGTAGCTAAGAATGGGTGCAACAGGTTCAACACAATTTAATCAAAATCCACATACAAGTTATATTCGTAAGACCTCACTTGAGCCGACAAGTCAAGATAACAATACGTTATCATAGCCTGGAGGGCCCGCTCCTGTTGTGTGAGTGGACGGTAGAGCGACGGTCTCGCTTCTTGCAGGTCTGGGTTCAATCCCCGACCGTCCACACAAGTGGTTGGGCACCATTAATTCTTCCCTTCCATCCCATCCTATATCTAAGATAACGTAGATGTTTCTTAAGCAAGCGGACACAAACTAATTCAAACAAATCCACTTTTTCACCTAGTTTGTTAAGTCCAGTTAATACAACAAATATTGAAGTCGTGTATAATACAGTAATTGACGGTGTATGTTGGGGGGTGGAGGGGGGAGCTGGGAGAGCTGTATACAGCTCTTGTTGTCAAGCTCAGTTTTGACTCTCTCTCTTTTAGACAGTTTTAAAAAGTTCTCTTGACGGATTAGTGGAGGAGGGGACGAGTTGGACGGAAGTCTTTCACTGTGGAATAGTTGGTGTCCCCTCACCTGATGTTGACATCAAAGCCAGTTTACCCCTCAGCTGATGGGAACATGGAACTAGTTCCCTTCAGTACCTGGTCGAGGACCGGGCCGAGGGGACGCTAAGCCCCGAAATCATTTCAAGATAACCTCAAGGTCCTGGGGGCAGGATGGGGTACCCACCTACCTTGTGGGTACCTCTACAGTACCCCAGACGCTGCACCATGGCACCTCTACAGTACCCCAGATGCTGCACCATGGCACCTCTACAGTACCCCAGATGCTGCACCATGGCACCTCTACAGTACCCCAGATGCTGCACCATGGCACCTCTACAGTACCCCAGACGCTGCACCATGGCACCTCTACAGTACCCCAGATGCTGCACCATGGCACCTCTACAGTACCCCAGATGCTGCACCATGGCACCTCTACAGTACCCCAGATGCTGCACCATGGTGCCTCTACAGTACCCCAGACGCTGCACCATGGCACCTCTACAGTACCCCAGATGCTGCACCATGGCACCTCTACAGTACCCCAGACGCTGCACCATGGCACCTCTACAGTACCCCAAATGCTGCACCATGGCACCTCTACAGTACCCCAAATGCTGCACCATGGCACCTCTACAGTACCCCAGACGCTGCACCATGGTGCCTCTACAGTACCCCAGACGCTGCACCATGGCACCTCTACAGTACCCCAAATGCTGCACCATGGCACCTCTACAGTACCCCAGACGCTGCACCATGGCACCTCTACAGTACCCCAGACGCTGCACCATGGCACCTCTACAGTACCCCAAATGCTGCACCATGGCACCTCTACAGTACCCCAGACGCTGCACCATGGCACCTCTACAGTACCCCAGACGCTGCACCATGGCACCTCTACAGTACCCCAAATGCTGCACCATGGCACCTCTACAGTACCCCAGACGCTGCACCATGGCACCTCTACAGTACCCCAGACGCTGCACCATGGCACCTCTACAGTACCCCAGACGCTGCACCATGGCACCTCTACAGTACCCCAGACGCTGCACCATGGCACCTCTACAGTACCCCAAATGCTGCACCATGGCACCTCTACAGTACCCCAGACGCTGCTCTATTACACCTCTACAGTACCCTAGACGCAGCTCTATTACCCCTCTACCCTTCCCTGCTCAACACGTAACGGGACGGGAGAGTTCCTCACACATCTCGTTGTCGTTCTCTGAGGCGCCATTTCCAGCTCTCGCAGTCTGATCACTTCTGCCTTAACTCTCCATTTCCTTAACTATTAATGTCCTTTGATGACAATTTCCTTCACTGCAGATTTCGCTCCTTAATTGTCTATTTCGTTTACAGACAATTTCCTTTACTGTTAATAAGTGAGGGTTGATGGTTGAGGTGGAGAGAGGCTCCTCACTAGGAGACTCCTCACTCCTCACTAGGAGACTCCTCACTCCTCACTAGGAGACTCCTCACTCCTCACTCCTCACTAGGAGACTCCTCACTCCTCACTAGGAGACTCTTTACTCCTCACTAGGAGACTCCTCACTCCTCACTAGGAGACTCCTCACTAGGAGACTCCTCACTCCTCACTAGGAGGGCTGTGGTGGGTGAGGAGGCCGGACTGACCATATTGTTTTGACTATCCACACCGCCCGTCGCCTCAACCCTCATATGTGAGTGGTGTGAGGGTAGGGTGATGGTGTGAGGGTAGGGTGATGGTGTGAGGGTAGGGTGAGTGGTGTGAGGGTAGGGTGATGGTGTGAGGGTAGGGTGAGTGGTGTGAGGGTAGGGTGATGGTGTGAGGGTAGGGTGATGGTGTGAGGGTAGAGTGATACATAATAAATACATACATAATACATAATACATAATAAAAAGCTCATAACAAGATGGAACAACTTTATTGCCAGTTGTAACAAGCGGATAATAGGCCCAGCTGCGCTGTAGGTGTTTGTCTACAGAACTGGTTGAGTGCTTCACCTCATGCACCTGTCCACCTACCAGAAACAATTACCCCTAGGAGTAATCAGGTTGTTGTGGGGTTGTACCCTGGGGGGGGGGGGAAGGATCAGTAATTCGACCCTATAAGGAACTTAAGACAGACAATTACAAATGCAATAAGACTTGCTCAAGGATGATGCCAAAAATGGCCACAGTGGCGGGGAACGAGAGCTAGAGTCTTAACACCTTGAGATTTCCATCACAGAGAAATACACGGGATTAATATGGGCGGCCATGTTGGTGGTGAGACGTGGAGGACAAGCCTCGTGGACGCCGCCCTCACTAACGTCTTGACACATCATATTACTGAGCCAACACTAATTAGGGACCCACCACCACCCATCAGGGAGGGAGGGAGGTGTCAGGGATCAGGGAGGGAGGGAGGTGTCACGGATCAGGGAGGGAGGGAGGTGTCAGGGAGGGAGGGAGGTGTCAGGGAGGGAGGGAGGTGTCAGGGAGGGAGGGGTCAGGGGTCAGGGAGGGAGGGGTCAGGGGTCAGGGGTAATGACTCAGGGAGTCATTACCCAAAATGAGGCAGACATTAATGAGACAAGATACGAGACGCCTCAAGGAGCTAGTTAGTGTCCACTCCACTAGAGCTCCAGTACATAACGGAGCTACAGGACCTGAATAGACTAAGACTAAAACTAAGACTAAGGCTAAGACAAAGACAATTGCTGAAGAAAATAAGACTACAGACCGGGGGGGGGGGAGGGGTACAAGAGGAAGGCGAGGGGTCTTCTGAGTGAGGTGCAGTGTAGGAGAGAACTGGAAGACAAGACAAGAAGTGAGATGGAAGTTATTGCTCAGAAATGTGCCAGGGAGGTGTACAATGTGTCTGGGGAGCTGTACAATGTGCCTGGGAGCTGAACAATGTGTCTGGGAGCTGAACAATGTGCCTGGGAGCTGAACAATGTGTCTGGGAGCTGAACAATGTGTCTGGGAGCTGAACAATGTGCCAGGGAGCTGTACAATGTGCCAGGAGGCTATACAATGTGCCAGGGAGCTGTACAATGTGCCAGGAGGCTATACAATGTGCCAGGGAGCTGTACAATGTGCCAGGAGGCTATACAATGTGCCAGGGAGCTGTACAATGTGCCAGGGAGCTATACAATGTGCCAGGGAGCTGTACAATGTGCCAGAGAGCTGTACAATGTGCCAGGGAGCTATACAATGTGCCAGGGAGCTGTACAATGTGCCAGGGAGCTGTACAATGTGCCAGGGAACTGTACAATGTACCAGGGAGCTGTACAATGTGCCAGGGAGCTGTACAATGTACCAGGGAACTGTATAATGTGCCAGGGAGCTATACAATGTGCCAGGGAGCTGTACAATGTACCAGGGAGCTGTACAATGTGTCTGGGAGCTGTACAATGTGCCAGGGAGCTGTACAATGTGCCAGGGAGCTGTACAATGTACCAGAGAGCTGTACAATGTGCCAGGGAGCTGTACAAACGGAGGTTGTCCTCCACCTCTTCCATCTCAAGGAGGAGTTTTTTATATTTTTATTATGATTATTTTCTACCACAGACGTGGCCAGACATTTACAATGCTAACCAGCATATATACATTTTTTTGTGTCCTCCATGGACAGGTTAGAGACCTGGGGAGATGGGCGGGGAAGGTGAAGTAACCCCCTGGTGTACTAAGCAGTGTAGAGAGGCAGAACAGTGGCCGAGAAGAGCATGGAACAAGCACGGAAGAAAAGCCAGGAACGGCTTTTTTAAGCCAGGATCGGCTTTTTTAAGCCAGGAACGGCTTTTTTAAAGCCAGGAACGGAAGAAAATAGAGATGCACTAAAAAGAGTCAGAAATGTTCTCACCAGAGTCAGGAGAGAAGCGGGACACAATTCGAGGACGACATTGCAACAAAAGCTAAGGACCGACCCAAGCTGTTCTGTGGGCGAAGAGAGACATAACAGTAAGCGGCCGAGTCGTCGGGTTGAAGATACAAGGGGGGAACTTTCACAGAAAATTACAAGAAGTGTGTGAGAAACTCAACAAAAGACTTCAGGACAAGTGATGATAGACCAGAGGAAACAATGGATGACGTAGTAATCTCAGTGGAAGATGTTAAGAAAACATCTGAGGGAACTAGATGCAACAAAATCAATTGGGGCCAGACTTAAAATCACTTCTGTCGAAGGCGATTTTCAGCAGAGAACATCATTTTCATTTTCCCGTCCCATCGCAAATCCTTATCCTGATCCCATCTCTGTCCCATATAGTCTTGATGGCTTGGCGCTTTCCCCTGACCTTTCCCTTCTCTGCTGAAGGAGGCAGCAGGTGACTCAGCAACTCTGCAAATTGGTCTTTTCAGTAAAACACCCGAAACAGGAATCTCCCAGAATTCAGGAAGCAGTTAAATGTGGCCCCAATATTCAAGAAAGGCGGCAGACACGAGGCATTAAAAAGGCCAGAAAGTGTCTAAACTCTAAACTATAAATGGAAAGTAGTTACAGGAATGGCAAAAAGAAACAGACTTGGAAGAGGATGTAATTGCATCAGTAAACCCAGAGGCACACACAGGGAGGACGACATCAGCAGCATATGAGACGCTGGCCAAGATTATAACCTCGGTTAGATATCTAAATCAGGACACCTTCAAGGAACTATACACGGCTATGTTAGACCAATACTCTAGTATGCAGCACCGGCCTGGAAGCATGAAGCTAAAAGTGAAAAAGTGCAGAGGTATATGGCCAGGCCAGGTCAGGGAGGGTGGGATGAGGAGGCAGGGAATGATGAGAGAGAGAGACAGAGAGAGAGACAGAGAGAGAGACAGAGAGAGAGACAGAGAAAGAGACAGAGAGAGAGACAGAGAGAGAGAGAGAGGTAAGGTAAGGTAGTGGCAGCCTCTCCCACAGCCACAGATAATGCACGCTCCACAGTGTATTAAAGGAACGCTGCCCACATAGTCGAACCCGGAAATCAAGAGAGGAAGTTGACCGCGCTGGCCACTGCGCCACGGAAGGAAAATATCAGTAAGGAATATCGGAGGAAAGACTGATAACCACAGTACAGCGAATATCTAGAATCTTCTAAGGCGGGAGTAGAAGAGAGGAAGGAATAAAGATGTGCATGAACTACGATGCTCTTCTACCGGTGGCCTCGGAGAGTCCAGGAGAGTCCAGGAGAGTCCAGAAGAGTCCAGAAGAGTCCAGGAGAGTCCAGGAGAGTCCAGGAGAGTCCAGAAGAGTCCAGAAGAGTCCAGGAGAGTCCAGGAGAGTCCAAGAGAGTCCAGGAGAGTCCAAGAAGAGTCCAGAAGAGTCCAGAAGAGTCCAGGAGAGTCCAGGAGAGTCCAGAAGAGTCCAGAAGAGTCCAGGAGAGTGCAGGAGAGTCCGGAAGAGAGTTCGAGAAGAGTCCAAGAAGAGAGAAGAGTCCAATTCCTGGGCTGAGTTGACTTCCACGGGCATAACCAACCACACGAGGACAGCGTCAGGGGCGTAACCAACCTCACGAGGACAGCCTCAGGGACATAACCAACCTCACGAGGACAGCGCCAGGGGCGTAACCAACCTCACGAGGACAGCCTCAGGGACATAACCAACCTCACGAGGACAGCCTCAGGGACATAACCAACCACACGAGGACAGCGTCAGGGGCGTAACCAACCTCACGAGGACAGCGTCAGGGGCGTAACCAACCTCACGAGGACAGCCTCAGGGACATAACCAACCTCACGAGGACAGCCTCAGGGACATAACCAACCACACGAGGACAGCGTCAGGGGCGTAACCAACCTCACGAGGACAGCGTCAGGGGCGTAACCAACCTCACGAGGACAGCCTCAGGGACATAACCAACCACACGAGGACAGCCTCAGGGGCATAACCAACCTCACGAGGACAGCCTCAGGGGCATAACCAACCTCACGAGGACAGCCTCAGGGGCATAACCAACCTCACGAGGACAGCCTCAGGGGCGTAACCAACCTCACGAGGACAGCCTCAGGGGCGTAACCAACCTCACGAGGACAGCCTCAGGGGCATAACCAACCTCACGAGGACAGCCTCAGGGACATAACCAACCTCACGAGGACAGCCTCAGGGACATAACCAACCTCACGAGGACAGCGTCAGGGGCATAACCAACCTCACGAGGACAGCCTCAGGGGCATAACCAACCTCACGAGGACAGCCTCAGGGACATAACCAACCTCACGAGGACAGCCTCAGGGACATAACCAACCTCACGAGGACAGCCTCAGGGGCATAACCAACCACACGAGGACAGCCTCAGGGACATAACCAACCTCACGAGGACAGCCTCAGGGGCATAACCAACCTCACGAGGACAGCCTCAGGGACATAACCAACCTCACGAGGACAGCCTCAGGGGCATAACCAACCACACGAGGACAGCCTCAGGGACATAACCAACCTCACGAGGACAGCGTCAGGGGCATAACCAACCTCACGAGGACAGCCTCAGGGACATAACCAACCACACGAGGACAACCTCAGGGGCATAACCAACCTCACGAGGACAGCGTCAGGGACATGACCAACCTCACGAGGACAGCCTCAGGGGCATAACCAACCTCACGAGGACAGCCTCAGGGGCGTAACCAACCTCACGAGGACAGCGTCAGGGGCATAACCAACCACACGAGGACAGCCTCAGGGGCATAACCAACCACACGAGGACAGCCTCAGGGACATAACCATCCTCACGAGGACAGCCTCAGGGGCATAACCAACCTCACGAGGACAGCGTCAGGGGCGTAACCAACCTCACGAGGACAGCGTCAGGGGCATAACCAACCACACGAGGACAGCCTCAGGGGCGTAACCAACCTCACGAGGACAGCGTCAGGGGCATAACCAACCTCAAGTTACCAAAGAAACCTCAGCCAATTAAGTGAGTGAAACAAGAGACCAATTAACGTTAGCGGAGACTCGGTCGTTACGTATAACAACGCTCTTACCAGCCCCAACTCTTGGGGAGCGGCTCTTGGGGAGGGGAGGCCTGGGGAGCGGCTCTTGGGGAGCGGCTCTTGGAGAGCGGCTCTTGGGGAAGGGAGGCCTGGGGAGCGGCTCTTGGGAAGGGGGAGGCCTGGGGAGCGGCTCTTGGGGAAGGGAGGCCTGGGGAGCGGCTCTTGAGAAGGGGGAGGCCTGGGGAGCGACTCTTGGGGAGGGGAGGCCTGGGGAGCGGCTCTTTGGGAGGGAGAGGCCTGGGGAGCGGCTCTTGGGGAGGAAGAGGCCCTGGGGAGCGGCTCTTGGGTAGGGGAACCTATCCTAACCTAATCAAATAGGTTAATTAACCCTAGCGCCAATACACAGCCTGGGCTACAGAGCCCAATAGGCTCAGGCACCTCTACACCACATTACAGTTGAGAGGCGGGACCAAAGAGCTAGAGCTCAACCCCCGCAAGCACATCTAGGTGAGTACAGCCTGGACAAGATGGCGCGGGCAGCTGACCTCATCACCTTTACTATCTACATAAATAACGAGCCGTTCGCGCTCCTCCGAGTGGTAACATCGTCCCCGCGCGTGCACACCCGCACATGGACACGCGGCTAATGTGGTCCCAATACACAAGAAGGGTGACAGGCAAGAGGCACTGAACTACAGGCCGGGGGTCAGATTCACGAAGCAGTTACGCAAGTACTTACGAACCTGGGGGCCAGATTCACGAAGCAGTTATGCAAGCACTTACTAATGTGTACATCTTTCCTCAACCTTTGACGGCTTTGGTTACATTTATTAAACAGTTTACAAGCATGAAAACTTGCCAATCAACTGTTGTTATTGTTATAAACAGCCTCCTGGTGCTTCGGAGCTCATTAACTGTTTAATAATTGTAAACAAAGCCGCCAAAGATTGAGAAAAGATGGACAGGTTCGTAAGTGCTTGCGTAGCTGCTTTGTGAATCTGATCTCAGTTTCCCTAACTTGTATACCATACAAGGTGATGGAGAAGATCGTGAGGAGAAGGCTCGTAGAGCATCTGGAGAGTCCGAGGTCTGTCAGACCACCAGCATGGGTTCAGGGATGGTAAATAGTGCCTAATAGGTTTATTAGAATTTTATGACCAGACGACAAAAATTAGACAAGAAAGAAGAGACCAAGGGTCGTTTAGTCTCCGTGGAGTAGTGGTAAGACACTCGCCTGGCGTTCCGCGAGCGCTTTGTCATGGGTTCGTATCCAGGCCGGGGAGGGGGAGGTCAGACTTAATTTTCTTAGACTGTCAGAAAGCCGTTGACACAGTATCTCATAAGAGGCTGTTACAAAAGTTGGAGAAACAGGCAGGAATAACAGGTAAGGTGCTCCAGATAAAGGATATTCTAAACAGCAGAAAACAGTGAGTCACTGTGAGGGGAAAGGCCTCAGAATAGCGAGATGTCACCAGCGGGGTCCCACAGGGCTCTGTACTTGTTACTCATCCTGTTTCTGATATATGTAAAGATATTCCAGAAGGTATTGTCTCATTCCTCTCAATGTTTGTTAATGATGCAAAAATTATAAGAAGGATCAAGACAGAGGATGGTAGTAAGAAACCACAAGACGACCTGGAGAAACTGGAGGAATGGTCTAGAAAATGGCTACTAAAGTTTAACTCAAGTAAGTGTAAGGTAATGAAACTAGGTGAAGGGAGCAGGAGGCTGAACATAAGGTACCATCTGAAAGGAGAAATCCTGCAAGAGTCAAATAGGGAGAAATATCTGGGGGTTGATATCACATCGAACCTGTCCCCCAAAGGCCCACATCAAAGGGATATCATCAGCGGCATATGCTAGACTGGCCAACATAAGAACTGACTTTAGAAACTTGTGTACGGAATTATGCAGAACCTTGTACACCACGCATGTCAGACTAATCCTAGAGTATGCAGCACCATCCTGGAGTACATACCTAGCTAAACAAGACAAAGGTACAGAAGATTCAGAGGTATGCCACCAGACTCGTCCCAGAGCTGAGAGGTACGAGTTACGAGGAAAGGCTATGGGAATTAAACTTCACGTCCCTGGAAGACAAAAGAGTAAGGGGAGACATGATAACCACCTACAAAATTCTCAGAGGAGTTAACTGGGTGGACAAAGACAAATTATTTAGCACGGGTGGGACACGAACAAGGGGACACAGGTGGAACTTAGTACCCAGATGAGCCACAGAGAAGTTAGCAAGATTTTTCCAGTGTCAGAGTAGTTGACAAATGGAATGCATTAGGAAGGGGGCCTCGTAGCCTGGTGGATAGCGCGCAGGACTCGTAATTCTGTGGCGTGGGTTCGATTCCCGCACGAGGCAGAAACAAATGGGCAAAGCTTCTTTCACCCTGAATGCCCCTGTTACCTAGCAGTAAATAGGTACCTGGGTGTTAGTCAGCTGTCACGGGCTGCTTCCTGGGGGTGGAGGCCTGGTCGAGGACCGGGCCGCGGGGACACTAAAAAAGCCCCGAAATCATCTCAAGTGATGTGGTGGAGGCTGACTCCATACACAGTTTCAAGTGTAGATATGATAGAGCCCAATAGGCTCAGGAACCTGTACACCAGTTGATTGACAGTTGAGAGGCGGGACCAAAGAGCCGAAAATCAACCCCCGCAAGCACAACTAGTCGAGCACATCTAAGTGAACACAGCACGAAACAACGCACACGATAGTTTTTTTTTTTTTTTTTTTTTTTTTTTTTTTTTTTATTTTTACATGCAAGCATGCGTATAATGTACAATAAAAACAGAACAAATATAACATAGAACAAAAGAACAAAGCACACACATGAACAATGACAAAGGAACAAATCAAGAAGACGACCAGCCAGAAGGGCTGACCACAAAACAAAAAATGCATATACAAACATAAATATAAACACAGCGTAATACAAACATAAGGGAAGCATAGAGGCGAGAAACAGACAAAACAAGTCTGCTAACACCTCAAACACATAATGCACACATAACAAAGAGCACACCCCAACAGCCTGAAGGGCACACAATATGACAAGCAAGCGCACACGACATCCACAACCGAACACACAAACGCACAGGAACCGCACACCCCCCCACTAGCCATACAAGAAAACCCACAATACAAACCGGAGCACGCAGGAACCGGGAAACAATACCCACCCCACCCACATACATACACACCCCACAACCAGGCAACACAAAATACATAGAAATCACTTGCGAGGAACCTCGTGAGAAATGTACTTCTCCGGGAAAAGATCATAAGGATATTTCGCCTTGTAAGCTTCCCAGACTAGATCTTCAAGGTCGGTAGGGTTTTCGACCCCCCGCGCTCGAGCGGGTATCATAAACTCGGGAACATCTATATCTGGCGGCATCGGCCAATGCCTAAGGTCACTGACGCAAGTCGCATAACGAGGCCGGGGAGCGCCAACCACGCCCTTCGAGGAAGCAGATGACACCGGAGAAGCAGACGAGGGTCGCCGAGCCTGCCACGCCTTCATCATCGGAGCAGGTGTCGGACGCTGAGACGATAGCACTTCCACGGATACCGCAGGAGACACGGAAGGGACTGCAGGAAACGGAAGAGGCGGCAAGACCGCTGCCGAGGAAACGGGTAACGAGGAAGGAGCCACAGAACATCCAGAGCGAGCATCCTTTCTCAACATCACTACCAGGCCACCCCGCTCACCACCAACTACAGCAGGGGGAACCACCGCCCACGAAGAACCGGAGCCATCCGATGCAGGCAACGCACCTGAAGCAGGACCCTCGGACACCGGACCAGAGGTTGAGGCCGAAACGCCGGCACCGGCATCCTCAGGCAAGTGTACCTCCGCCACCACCGTAGTGTGCACCACATCCGGAGCCACGCCACCGTCAACGGAAGGACGACACTCGTCGAATTCGCCAACATCAGCCCACGCAGAAGAACGCCGGGAACGCTTAGGCTCGGGCCGCACATCATCAGACCCGGAGGCAGACTCAGCGACCCGCGCAGCACCAACCGAGCGAACCGACGCACGCCGCAGCACGGCAGCCTCCTCAACCACACGGGGCACCAGGCCAGGCACAGGAGGGAATTCCGGATCCACCTCAGCTCCCAGCACAGCCGGGACAGACGGCGAGGGTGCAGGGACCGGGACAGACACAGCAGAGGAAGAACTGGAAGACGAGGGGACCGAGCAAACGGCAGGCGGAAGAGGCTCAGGGACACCAGCTGGAGCACTAGGCGAGGACACAACCTCCGGAGGAGATGCGGCAACAACAGGGAGCGCAACAGGCGGAGCAACAGCTGCTACAGAGGGCACCTCCTCAGCCGAAGAGACGTCCATACCCACCGAATCATCCCCCACAGGAAGGGGCGGAAAATCCTCCTCACTGAAGAGGTTCACTGGTGCAACAGGAGGCGCAGAACAGTCAGCAGCCTGATGGCCCAAAAGACCACAACGATAACACGTCCGCGGCTGACGGGCGTAAAACACCCGAACGTTGAACCCCATAAGGCGCACAGAGGACGGAATATCCGCCCGGAGTCTCATGCCCAGGGTGCGAATGTTAGACCTCACACCCTTAAGAGGACTAGAAGACACCACGTTCACTCTCACACTAACAACTGCGCCAAACCGCCCGAAATACCGCCGTAGCAGAGCCTCTGGAAACTCCAAGGGAGCCCCATGCACACTGATGTAAGTAAGTGCACCACTTCTATCGGAGAGGGTGACAGTGCCCGCACCATCCGGCAGGGGCAGAGTCCGCCCCTCGTATCGCCGGAGAAAATCGCGATACGCCACCTCCTCTGCAAACTTCACAATTGCCCTACGGGCCGTTACCAACTCGACCCCATAAATCGCAAACACAGGGACAGAGAGCATTTCACAAGCCAGGGCAATCTCCGGGTAACCAGCCCGCACAGAGAACTCTAGTCCCACAGACTGAGCCCGGACGACTGGGGGTAGAGGGACCCCCATCGTAACGCCACGTCAGCACAGGCGAGCAGAGACACACCCGCCCCCAACCGGCCGAAACGGGCAAACAACACCAAACTGCTGGAGCGCCGATGCAACACGTCCGCCCCTTACCGAAGCAAGGGCCAGACCACGCACACGATAGTTCGTACAATTGTTTGAGAGTAATTAGTGATGCCTTCAAGGGCTGGGCTGAGGCAGACGAGGCAGTCAGTCACCGGGTAAGGCTCTGAGACCACGCCAGACCCAGCTGTCAGCCCATCTTCCTCTCCACATACCACCTATATATTCCACTACGGGCTCACCATAGCCCGTGCTACTTGGATCTTTTAGTTCCAGGTAGCGAATCTTTAACAACAACAACAAACCACCTATAGCGACCATGTGAACCATCCTACATATATATATAATGAACTGTTAGAAAGTTGACTTAGATGCCATTGATTCTGGACAAACTGGAAAAGACTTTGTATTTATCGCTAATAAAACTATTTCAGGCATAACACGCTATCTGAGGCCTAAAATAGTAAACAAATCCACAAGGGCCGTGACGAGGATTCGAACCTACGTCCGAGATCATCCCAGACGCTGCCTTAATCGACTGAGCTACGACATGGTCAAAACAGTTGAAACCAGAAGTTCTACTGGACTTGATACTCATTGATGCATAACGCAATTGTGATTTCTGTGTGTCCTGAAATAGTACATATATACTAGGTACTAGTACTAGGTAATACTAGCAATAGTACATAAAATAGTACATATATGTCCTATACTAGATCTAAGAATATATGATTTATAGCTTTATTTTTCCCCGGATAATAAAATTAATAGAATCAAATTCTAATTGTCCAATACGTCAACATATATACAATAGTGGAGACAGTGACTCACTATACTATGTAAACCGGATGGGTTCGAGCCCCACACATGCTCCCCCCCCCCTCCAGGGTGAAGGTGTGTGTGTGTGTGTGTGTGTGCTCAGAGCCTTAACTGTGTACCGTGTTTACTCCCCGGTAATGGCCACCAGGGGGCCAGATTCACGAAGCAGTTACGCAAGCACTTACAAACCTGTACATCTTTTCTCAATCTCTGGCGGCTTTGTTTACAATTATTAAACAGTTAATGAGCTCCGAAGCACCAGGAGGCTGTTTATAACAATAACAACAGTTGATTGGCAAGTTTTCATGCTTGTAAACTGTTTAATAAATGTAACCAAAGCCGTCAAAGATTGAGGAAAGATGTACACGTTCGTAAGTACTTGTGTAACTGCTTCGGGAATCTGGCCCATGGACCTAGCTTCACGAAGCACTATATATATGTATGCTTAAGTAGGCAAGTTACCAGTCTTCTTACGTCAATTCGTCCTCCAAACAAAGACCCAAACGTTCATTCCATCCACCCACCAAACCCCCAGCTGTTTATGAATGAAAAAAAGTTTACACACGACTCACAACTGCTGACGTTCGAACACTTCCGGAACAAGTGCTTCACTGACGACTGGTGTTCGAACCACAACGCTGTAAATGCTTCACCCACGTACTACAAATACCAATAATCGCCAACAGAACCTAAACATCTAACCTAACCTATGTCTGCACAATATGATAATATAGAATATTATTAATTTATATTTGATAAAATACCCGTTTTGAATGAACAGTATGTAAGAATTAATGGATGCGTCTGTGGGGTCGACCGCTGGATGGAATGTACTTAGTCCGAGGACGGGTTGGATGGTTTATTGTAGGCCTAAACTATGTTCAGGAACGAAGTATACTTTCTGGTTGTCCAGTATACTCCAATGGTGTCCTTATATAACATTACTGTTGGAGTATGTTGAAGAATAAAGTATAGTTGACGGGAGGTGGTTCTCCTGGCCCTAACGACCATTAACGACCATTAACGTTAATTCGTTAATCATTCTATAACTTTATTCATAAACATTCATATCTTTATAATTGACTTTACTAAATTAAACAAATTCCTAATTACACAAGGAAAATATTTTTAAGTAATATTGGTTATTATAAGTATACATTATAAGTAAAAAACAAAGCAAAGAGCAGCAACTGCCACAATTCTAATGATATTTATAACAAAAATAATTAACAGGGAAACGCGCTAAGCCATTACGACTATATAGCACTGGGAAGGGGTCAGGATAAGGATTTGGGATGGGACGGAGGAAAGGAATGGTGCCCAACCACTTGTATGGACGGTCGGGGGATTGAACGCCGACCTGCCTGATGTATTGTGATCTACCATTGCCAGTGACCGGTCAGTCCTCCCCGGCCAGGATACGAACTCACGCTGCAACCCGTTCTCGCAAATTTATTAAGTCAATATTGACTTATTAACTACGTGCATAGGTGATATTCTAAATATAATAGATACCCTTAAAAAGATTCATAGAAAACGCTGACCTTACCTAACCTTGTTAGTATCTTAAGATAAGCATCTTATTGCTTCATAATTACAATTATTACTTAACCTATACCTATTATAGGTTAGGTAATAATTGTAATTACGAAGCAATAAGATGCTTATCTTAAGATACTAACAAGGTTAGGTAAGGTCAGTGTTTTCTATGAATCTTTTTAAGGGTATCTATTATGTTAAGTATGTCACCTATGCACATATTTAATTAGTCAATATTGACTTATTAAATTTGCGAGAACGGGTTGCACGCTAACACTCTCGCGAAGCGCCGGGCGACTGTTTTACCACTGCGCCACAAGAATTGTTACTCTGACGTTGTAAATAAATACTGATAAATAAAGATGTTGTATATTTGAGTATCATACATTGTTGTATGTATTATGTTGGATGACCAACTTCCAAGTATACATAGTATCGTGATACAACGAGCATACAAGAAGTTAGGTTAGAGTTTTTCTTAATTACAACTCAATGGCTTAATATTTAATATTTGATTGAACATTAATTTATATGAGAATATCAAAATACTTATTAATATCATATTTAAGAGGAGCTGCGGGACGCAGATGGCGTCAGAAGCCATCTGCGTCTGTAACCATCTGTGTAAACAAGAGACGCAAACAGCCCTGAGCACCTGCTCTCTCACACACCTGCCTCACACACACACACACACCTGCTCTCTCACACACCTGTCTCGTAAGAACCCATTCAATTTATCAATGTCTGTTTTGTTTTTGTTTTTTGCAGCGAGGCGCGGGAACTCGTGGCCGGTGTGGTGAGGCGTAGCATGCTAAGCTCTGTAACTCTTATTCTATACATGTCTATATGTATACACATATGTATACACATATGCATACATGTATACATATATGTATACATGTATACATATATGTATACATGTATACATATATGTATACATACATGTATACATGTATACATACATGTATACATATATGTATACATATATGTATACATACATGTATACACATATGTATACATGTATACATGCTAGTGAAACGTGCAGGTTCAATATGTTTTTTTTTTGTCATGTGAACATTTTCTAGAACAATCGGAGCCACGAACAATTATGTGGATTAAAACTATTGATACTCACCTAGTTGTGCTTGCGGGGGTTGAGCTCTGGCTCTTTGGTCCCGGCTCTCAACTGTCAATCAACAGGTGTACAGGTTCCTGAGCCTATTGGGCTCTATCATATCTACACTTGAAACTGTGTATGGAGTCAGCCTCCACCACATCACTGCCTAATGCATTCCATTTGTCAACCACTCTGACACTGGAAAAGTTCTTTCTAACGTCCCTGTGGCTCATGTAGGTACTCAGTCTCCACTTTTGTCCCCTTGTTCGCGTTCCACCAGTGTTGAATAACCCATCCTTGTCTACCCTGCCAATTCCCCGTCAACCGTCCACTATTTTCGGGTCAATTAGCGGTGACAAGTGCACCACCTGTCCCCCGTTGACTGCTAAAAACCCTCCCGAGGTGCCAGGGACCAGGAGATAACGTCCACCTTCCTCAGCACTGTCCACCTCCACACTCTCGACTAGTGACCAGTGACAGGCAAGACGCTTCACCCTCTCAACCAATTGACCATTAGACAACCATTAACAGCATCCCGGTCCTCCAGGGGACCGTTCCTGCCCCGGCAGGCTCGTAAACCCTGCCCCAACACCCGTCCTGCCCTAGTGCTTGCTTTTCATCAGCCTGCTCAGCCTTGCCAGTAAGGTAGGCCCGGCTTGGGTAAGCTTGCCCGCCTTAGAAAAAAAAGTTATAACACACGAAGGACAGACATCATCTGTTCCAATTCCATTCACCCTGGAATTTACGGGTCTCGAACCCTGGACCCCAAGCGTGTGTGAGGCCGACGCTCTATCGACTGGGCTATGAGTAGCCTTTAAAAAGGAAAGTCCACGCAAATGGAATGTTTATTTCCAGGGAAGTGTGGAGAGCAGTTTATCTGTACCAACCTGGGGCCAGATTCACGAAAGCAGTTACAAACCTTCACATCTTTTCTCAATCTTTGGCGGCTTTGTTTACAATTATTAAACAGTTAATGAGCTCCGAAGCACCAGGAGGCTGTTTATAACAATAACAACAGTTGATTGGCAAGTTTTCATGCATGTAAACTGTTTAATAAATGTAACCAAAGCCGTCAAAGAGTGAGGAAAGATGTACACGTTCGTAAGTGCTTGCGTAAGGGCTTTCGTGAATCTGGCCAGGCACTTAACAGTAAATATTATTGTTTACAAATCCATATGTGAGTACCCAGACATGTAGCCAAGCCTGTGGACAGTGTGTGAGGGGGGACAGGCAGCCGTCAGCGCCACGGCCTGTCACCCACCTGGCCACAGAGAGCCCCGTCTGTGATCCTGTAAACACAGACGCCAATCAGAACCAAGAATTCTTTGCTTGGCGGAGCCAGACCTTCCAAGTGGAGGAAAACTATTCAGGTCACGGCGGGTAAAACAGACACGTACCGGAGCGGCACGTGTCACTGTGTACCGTGGTGACACACACACACCCGGGGCATGTGTCCAGCAGCCAGGCCAGGACACGTGTGTCCTGTGTTATCCCCCAGGATCGTGATGTTGATAGGGAGGAAGGAGGTGATAAAAGTATGTGTTTGTTGGAGAAACAAATTGGCAAAATGATCAGGGCAAGAGAAGGGCCTCAAAATAACAATACACTTAGGGTATATTACACTAACAGTAGAAGTCTAAGAAACAAAATAAACGAGTTGAATGCTCTTGTCTGCACAGAAAAAATAGATATTATTGCACTTACCGAAACGTGGATGAATGTAGAAAATAGAGAACTATTAGCTGAATATCAAATAAATGGATTTAAATTATTTCACACAGATCAATATATTAGACGAGGAGGGGGAGTAGCCATATATGTTAGGGACAATTTGAAATGCAGTCTCAAAGAGGGAATCAAATCTGAGCCACACACATAAACTATTTGGATAGAATTAAACGAAGAAGCTAATAATATTATAATAGGAGTTATATATAGGCCACCAAATTTAGACAGAATGGAAGCAAAGCATCTATGGGATGAAATATCTAGAGCATCTAGATCTAACAGTATTTACGTCATGGGTGACTTTAATTTTAGTGGAATAAACTGGGTGAACAAAACAGGGAATAATGAAGCAGAAGATTTTCTAGAATTAATTGACGATTGCTTTCTTACGCAACACATTAAGGAACCAACACGGGAAAATAATATTTTAGATTTAGTGTTAACTAACAGGGAAACACAAATTAAGGACATGGAAATAGGGAGTGAGCTAGGGAACAGTGATCATAAAGAAATCAGATTTAGCATTCAATGGAATAGATCTGTAGGAGAAAATTGTGTTAACGTGCCTGATTTTCGAAAAGCTGATTTCAATAGCCTAAGAAATTTTTTGGGTCAAATAGATTGGAATGTCTTGGGTATGGGGTGTGGGCTAGACGTGAACCCAGCGACAGGTGACGGAAAAGGGGATTTCGATGTGGATTCAAAATATAACCTATTTAAGAATATTCTAAACAAAGCCCAGGAACGTAGTATACCATATAAATTGAATGGATCGAATACTAATGATCCAAAGTGGATAACAAAGGATCTGAAGAACCTTATAGGTAAAAAGAGAGCGTGGTACAAAAGGATTAAGAATGGGGAAGTTAGTTTAGAACTGGAATTCGTACAACTGGTTAGATATGTTAAAAAAGAGATAAGGAAAGCAAAAAGAAACTACGAAGTTCGCATAGCAGAGCAAGCAAAGACAAATCCTAACGGGTTTTTTTCAGTTATATCGAACTAAGACTAGGGAAAGGATAGGTCCATTAAAATCTGAGACAGGTCAAATAACGGATAATGACAAGGAGATGAGTAGTATTTTTAATAAATATTTTGTATCTGTATTTACTAAAGAGGAACTTAACAATATGCCTTCAGCCGAACAAGTCTATGTGGGTGGGGACGAGGACAGGTTGACGAGTTTAACAGTTACCAGGGAGGATGTTCTTAAACAAATAGTTAAACTCAAACCAAACAAATCCCCAGGGCCGGATGAAGTGTTTGCCAGGGTGCTTAAAGAATGCAATGAGGAGCTTTCCGAGCCACAGTCAACCATATTTAATAAATCAATAGAGTTAGGTAGAGTGCCAGAGTCATGGAAAGTAGCTAATGTGGTACCAATTTTTAAGAAAGGAGATAGATCACTTGCGTCAAACTATCGGCCAATTAGCCTAACGTCTATTGTGGGAAAGTTACTTGAATCGATAATTGCAAATACAATTCGTCTTCCTCTTGAAAAACATAAATTAATAAATGAGTCGCAACATGGTTTTACAAATGGCCGTTCATGTTTAACAAATTTGCTAACTTTTTATTCCAGCATAGTTGAGGCGGTTGATAGTGGTAAGGATTATGATGTTGTGTACCTTGACTTTAGCAAAGCTTTTGATACAGTGCCACATGAAAAACTGATTAAAAAAATAGAAGCTCATGGTATTGGGGGTGCTATATTAAGTTGGATTAGGGCATGGCTATTCCAAAGGAAACAGAGAGTTAGTATAAATGGGGTTAAGTCAGAGTCGGATAATGTTGTTAGTGGAGTACCTCAAGGCTCTGTCCTGGGACCTCTGTTGTTTATAATATATATAAATGATTTAGATTCAGGTTTGAGTAGCAACATCTGCAAATTTGCCGATGATACGAAAATCGGTAGGGAAATATACCTATTATAGGTTAGGTAATAATTGTAATTACGAAGCAATAAGATGCTTATCTTAAGATACTAACAAGGTTAGGTA
>NC_091203.1:24372297-24490042 GCF_040958095.1 Procambarus clarkii | reverse complement strand
GAAAATCGAGCGGTTTTTAGCCAGTAGCGGCGAAAATCGCGCTATTTTTGGCCGGTAGCGGCGAAAATCGCGATTTTTGCCCGCCAGCTGCGAAAATCGCATGGTTTTCGGCCGGTAGCGGCGAAAATCGCGCGGTTTTTGGCCGGTAGCGGCGAAAATCGCGCTATTTTTGGCCAGTAGCGGCGAAAATCGCGATTTTTGCCCGCCAGCTGCGAAAATCGCATGGTTTTTGCGCAAAATAGCGCGGTTTTCGGCCGTTAGCAGCAAAAATCGCCCGATTTTTGGCCGCCAGCGCGAAAATCGTACGGTTTTTGGCCGCTAGCGTTGAAAATCGCGTTATTTTTGGCCGGTAGCGGCGAAAATCGCGATTTTTGCCCGCCAGCTGCGAAAATCGCATGGTTTTTATGCAAAATAGCCCGGTTTTCGGCCGTTAGCGGCAAAAATCGCCCGATTTTTGGCCGCTAGCGGCAAAAATCGCGCGATTTTTGGCCGGTAGCGGCGAAAATCGCGATTTTCGCACCGCCAGCTGCGAAAATCGCATGGTTTTTGGCCGGTAGCAGCGAAAATCGCGCTGGTTTTGGCCGGTAGCGGCGAAAATTGCGATATTTGCCCGCCAGCTGCGAAAATCGCATGGTTTTTGGCCGGTAGCGGCGAAAATCGAGCGGTTTTTGGCCGGTAGCGGCGAAAATCGCGCTATTTTTGGCCGGTAGTTGCGAAAATCGCGATTTTTGCACCGCCAGCTGCGAAAGTCGCATGGTTTTTGGCCGGTAGCAGCGAAAATCGCGCGGTTTTTGGCCGGTAGCGGCGAAAATCGCGCTATTTTTGGCCGGTAGCGGCGAAAATCGCAATTTTTGCCCGCCAACTGCGAAAATCGCATGGTTTTTGGCCGGTAGCGGCGAAAATCGAGCGGTTTTTGGCCGGTAGCGGCGAAAATCGCGCTATTTTTGGCTGGTAGCTGCGAAAATCGCGATTTTTGCCCGCCAGCTGCGAAAATCGCATGGTTTTTGGCCGGTAGCGGCGAAAATCGCGCTATTTTTGGCCGGAGCGGCGAAAATCGCGATTTTTGCCCGCCAGCTTCGAAAATTGCATGTTTTTGGCGCAAAATAGCGCGGTTTTCGGCCGTTAGCTGCAAAAATCGCGCTATTTTTGCCCGCTAGCGGCGAAAATCGCGCGGTTTTTGGCCGGTAGCGGCGAAAATCGCTCTATTTTTGGCCGGTAGCGGGGAAAATCGCAATTTTTGCCCGGCAGCTGCGAAAATCGCATGGTTTTTGGCTGGTAGCGGCGAAAATCGCGCGGTTTTTGGCCGGTAGCGGCGAAAATCGCGCTATTTTTAACTGGTAGCGGCGAAAATCGCGATTTTTTCCCGCCAGCTGCGAAAATCGCATGGTTTTTGGCCGGTGGCGGCGAAAATCGAGTGGTTTTTGGCCAGTAGCGGCGAAAATCGCGCTATTTTTGGCCGGTAGCGGTGAAAATCGCGATTTTTGCCCGCCAGCTGCGAAAATCGCATGGTTTTTGCGCAAAATAGCGCGGTTTTCGGCCGTTAGCGGTAAAAATAACCCGATTTTTGGCCGCTAGCGGCAAAAGTCGCACGGTTTTTGACCGCTAGCGGCGAAAATCGCGCTATTTTTGGCCGGTAGCGGCGAAAATCGCGATTTTTGCACCGCCAGCGGCGAAAATCGCATTGTTTTTGCCCTGTAGCGGCTAAAATCGCGCGGTTTTTGGCCGGTAGCGGCGAAAATCGCGCTATTTTTGGCCGGTAGCGGCGAGAATCGCGATTTTTGCCCGCTAGCTGCAAAAATCGCATGGTTTTTGCGCAAAATAGCGCGGTTTTCGGCCGTAATCGGCAAAAATAGCCCGATTTTTGGCCGCTGGCGGCAAAAATCGCACGGTTTTTGGCCGCTAGCGGCGAAAATCGCGCTATTTTTGGCCGGTAGCGGCGAAAATCGCGATTTTTGCAAGCCAGCTGCGAAAATCGCATGGTTTTTGGCCGGTAGCGGCGAAAATCGCGCGGTTTTTGGCCGGTAGCGGCGAAAATTGCGCTATTTTTGGCCGGTAGCGGCGAAAGCCGCGATTTTTGCCCGCCAGCTGCGAAAATCGCATGGTTTTTGGCCTGTAGCGGCGAAAATCGCGTGGTTTTTGGCCGGTAGCGGCAAAAATCGAGCGGTTTTTGGCCAGTTGCGGCGAAAATCGCGCTATTTTTGGCCGGTAGCGGCGAAAACCGCGATTTTTGCCACCCAGCTGCAAAAATCGCATGGTTTTTGCGCAAAATAGCGCGGTTTTCGGCCGTTAGCGGCAAAAATAACCCGATTTTTGGCCGCTAGCGGCAAAAATCGCACGGTTTTTGGCCGCTAGCGGCGAAAATCGCGCTATTTTTGGCCGGTAGCGGCGAAAATCGCGATTTTTGCACCTCCAGCGGCGAAAATCGCATTGTTTTTGCCCTGTAGCTGCTAAAATCGCGCGGTTTTTGGCCAGTAGCTGCGAAAATCGCATGGTTTTTGCGCAAAATAGCGCAGTTTTCGGCCGTAAGCGGCAAAAATAGCCCGATTTTTGGCCGCTAGCGGCAAAAATTGCTCGGTTTTTGGCCGCTAGCGTTGAAAATCGCGCTATTTTTGGCCGGTAGCGGCGAAAATCGCGATTTTTGCCCGCCAGCTGCGAAAATCGCATGGTTTTTGGCCGGTAGCGGCGAAAATCGCGCGGTTTTTGGCCAGTAGCGGCGAAAATCGTGCTATTTTTGGCCAGTAGCGGCGAAAATCGCGATTTTTGCCCGCCAGCTGCGAAAATCGCATGGTTTTTGCGCAAAATAGCGCGGTTTTCGGCCGTTAGCAGCAAAAATCGCCCGATTTTTGGCCGCCAGCGGCGAAAATCGTACGGTTTTTGGCCGCTAGCGTTGAAAATTGCGCTATTTTTGGCCGGTAGCGGCGAAAATCGCGATTTTTGCCCGCCAGCTGCGAAAATCGCATGGTTTTTATGCAAAATAGCGCGGTTTTCGGCCGTTAGCGGCAAAAATCGCCCGATTTTTGGCCGCTAGCGGCAAAAATCGCGCGATTTTTGGCCGGTAGCGGCGAAAATCGCGATTTTCGCACCGCCAGCTGCGAAAATCGCATGGTTTTTGGCCGGTAGCGGCGAAAATCGCGCTGGTTTTGGCCGGTAGCGGCGAAAATTGCGATATTTGCCCGCCAGCTGCGAAAATCGCATGGTTTTTGGCCGGTAGCGGCGAAAATCGAGCGGTTTTTGGCCGGTAGCGGCGAAAATCGCGCTATTTTTGGCCGGTAGTTGCGAAAATCGCGATTTTTGCACCGCCAGCTGCGAAAATCGCATGGTTTTTGGCCGGTAGCAGCGAAAATCGCGCTATTTTTGGCCGGTAGCGGCGATAATCGCGATTTTTGCACCGCCAGCGGCGAAAATCGCATTGTTTTTGCCCTGTAGCGGCTAAAATCGCGCGGTTTTTGGCCGGTAGCGGCGAAAATTGCGCTATTTTTGGCCGGTAGAGGCGAGAATCGCGATTTTTGCCCGCTAGCTGCAAAAATCGCATGGTTTTTGCGCAAAATAGCGCGGTTTTCGGCCGTAATCGGCAAAAATAGCCCGATTTTTGGCCGCTGGCGGCAAAAATCGCACGGTTTTTGGCCGCTAGCGGCGAACATCGCGCTATTTTTGGCCGGTAGCATCGAAAATCGCGATTTTTGCCCGCCAGCTGCGAAAATCGCATGGTTTTTGGCCGGTAGCGGCGAAAATCGCGCGGTTTTTGGCCGGTAGCGGCGAAAATTGCGCTATTTTTGGCCGGTAGCGGCGAAAGCCGCGATTTTTGCCCGCCAGCTGCGAAAATCGCATGGTTTTTGGCCTGTAGCGGCGAAAATCGCGTGGTTTTTGGCCGCCAGCTGCAAAAATCGCATAGTTTCTGGTCGCTAGCGGCGAAAATCGCGCTTTTTTTGGCCGGTATTGGCGAAAATCGCGATTTTTGCCCGCCAGCGGCGAAAATCGCACGATTTTTGGCCGCTAGCGGCGAAAATCGCGCTATTTTTACCGGTAGCAGCGAAAATCGCGATTTTTGCCCACCAGCTGCAAAAATCGCATAGTTTCTGGTCGCTAGCGGCGAAAATCGCTCTATTTTTGGCCAGTAGCGGCGAAAATCGCGATTTTTGCCCGCCAGCTGCGAAAATCGCATGGTTTTTGGCCGGTAGCGGCGAAAATCGCGTGGTTTTTGGCCGGTAGCGGCGAAAATCGCGCTATTTTTGGCTTGTAGCGGCGAAAATCGCGATTTTTGCCCGCCAGCTGCAACAATCGCATGGTTTTTGGCCGGTAGCGGCGAAAATCGAGCGGTTTTTGGCCAGTAGCGGCGAAAATCGCGCTATTTTTGGCCGGTAGCGGCGAAAATCGCAATTTTTGCCCGCTAGCTGCGAAAATCGCATGGTTTTTGGACGGTAGCGGCGAAAATCGCAATTTTTGCCCGCCAGCTGCGAAAATCGCATGGGTTTTGGCCGGTAGCGGCGAAAATCGCGCTATTTTTGGCCGGTAGCGGCGAAAATCGCGATTTTTGCCCGCCAGCTGCGAAAATCGCATGTGTTATTGCGCAAAATAGCGCGGTTTTCGGCCGTTAGCGGCAAAAGTCGCGATATTTTTGGCCGCTAGCGGCGAAAATCGCGCGGTTTTTGGCCGGAAGCGGCGAAAATTGCGCTATTTTTGGCCGGTAGCGGAGAAAATCGCAATTTTTGCCCGCCAGCTGCGAAAATCGCATGGTTTTTGGCCGGTAGCGGCGAAAATCGAGCGGTTTTTAGCCAGTAGCGGCGAAAATCGCGCTATTTTTGGCCGGTAGCGGCGAAAATCGCGATTTTTGCCCGCCAGCTGCGAAAATCGCATGGTTTTCGGCCGGTAGCGGCGAAAATCGCGCGGTTTTTGGCCGGTAGCGGCGAAAATCGCGCTATTTTTGGCCAGTAGCGGCGAAAATCGCGATTTTTGCCCGCCAGCTGCGAAAATCGCATGGTTTTTGCGCAAAATAGCGCGGTTTTCGGCCGTTAGCAGCAAAAATCGCCCGATTTTTGGCCGCCAGCGCGAAAATCGTACGGTTTTTGGCCGCTAGCGTTGAAAATCGCGTTATTTTTGGCCGGTAGCGGCGAAAATCGCGATTTTTGCCCGCCAGCTGCGAAAATCGCATGGTTTTTATGCAAAATAGCCCGGTTTTCGGCCGTTAGCGGCAAAAATCGCCCGATTTTTGGCCGCTAGCGGCAAAAATCGCGCGATTTTTGGCCGGTAGCGGCGAAAATCGCGATTTTCGCACCGCCAGCTGCGAAAATCGCATGGTTTTTGGCCGGTAGCGGCGAAAATCGCGCTGGTTTTGGCCGGTAGCGGCGAAAATTGCGATATTTGCCCGCCAGCTGCGAAAATCGCATGGTTTTTGGCCGGTAGCGGCGAAAATCGAGCGGTTTTTGGCCGGTAGCGGCGAAAATCGCGCTATTTTTGGCCGGTAGTTGCGAAAATCGCGATTTTTGCACCGCCAGCTGCGAAAGTCGCATGGTTTTTGGCCGGTAGCAGCGAAAATCGCGCGGTTTTTGGCCGGTAGCGGCGAAAATCGCGCTATTTTTGGCCGGTAGCGGCGAAAATCGCAATTTTTGCCCGCCAACTGCGAAAATCGCATGGTTTTTGGCCGGTAGCGGCGAAAATCGAGCGGTTTTTGGCCGGTAGCGGCGAAAATCGCGCTATTTTTGGCTGGTAGCTGCGAAAATCGCGATTTTTGCCCGCCAGCTGCGAAAATCGCATGGTTTTTGGCCGGTAGCGGCGAAAATCGCGCTATTTTGGGCCGGAGCGGCGAAAATCGCGATTTTTGCCCGCCAGCTGCGAAAATTGCATGTTTTTGGCGCAAAATAGCGCGGTTTTCGGCCGTTAGCTGCTAAAATCGCGCTATTTTTGCCCGCTAGCGGCGAAAATCGCGCGGTTTTTGGCCGGTAGCGGCGAAAATCGCTCTATTTTTGGCCGGTAGCGGGGAAAATCGCAATTTTTGCCCGGCAGCTGCGAAAATCGCATGGTTTTTGGCTGGTAGCGGCGAAAATCGCGCGGTTTTTGGCCGGTAGCGGCGAAAATCGCGCTATTTTTGGCTGGTAGCGGCGAAAATCGCGATTTTTTTCCCGCCAGCTGCAAAAATCGCATGGTTTTTGGCCGGTGGCGGCGAAAATCGAGTGGTTTTTGGCCAGTAGCGGCGAAAATCGCGCTATTTTTGGCCGGTAGCGGTGAAAATCGCGATTTTTGCCCGCCAGCTGCGAAAATCGCATGGTTTTTGCGCAAAATAGCGCGGTTTTCGGCCGTTAGCGGTAAAAATAACCCGATTTTTGGCCGCTAGCGGCAAAAGTCGCACGGTTTTTGACCGCTAGCGGCGAAAATCGCGCTATTTTTGGCCGGTAGCGGCGATAATCGCGATTTTTGCACCGCCAGCGGCGAAAATCGCATTGTTTTTGCCCTGTAGCGGCTAAAATCGCGCGGTTTTTGGCCGGTAGCGGCGAAAATCGCGCTATTTTTGGCCGGTAGCGGTGAAAATCGCGATTTTTGCCCGCCAGCTGCGAAAATCGCATGGTTTTTGCGCAAAATAGCGCGGTTTTCGGCCGTTAGCGGTAAAAATAACCCGATTTTTGGCCGCTAGCGGCAAAAGTCGCACGGTTTTTGACCGCTAGCGGCGAAAATCGCGCTATTTTTGGCCGGTAGCGGCGATAATCGCGATTTTTGCACCGCCAGCGGCGAAAATCGCATTGTTTTTGCCCTGTAGCGGCTAAAATCGCGCGGTTTTTGGCCGGTAGCGGCGAAAATCGCGCTATTTTTGGCCGGTAGCGGCGAGAATCGCGATTTTTGCCCGCTAGCTGCAAAAATCGCATGGTTTTTGCGCAAAATAGCGCGGTGTTCGGCCGTAATCGGCAAAAATAGCCCGATTTTTGGCCGCTAGCGGCAAAAATCGCACGGTTTTTGGCCGCTAGCGGCGAAAATCGCGCTATTTTTGGCCGGTAGCGGCGAAAATCGCGATTTTTGCAAGCCAGCTGCGAAAATCGCATGGTTTTTGGCCGGTAGCGGCGAAAATCGCGCGGTTTTTGGCCGGTAGCGGCGAAAATTGCGCTATTTTTGGCCGGTAGCGGCGAAAGCCGCGATTTTTGCCCGCCAGCTGCGAAAATCGCATGGTTTTTGGCCTGTAGCGGCGAAAATCGCGTGGTTTTTGGCCGGTAGCGGCAAAAATCGAGCGGTTTTTGGCCAGTAGCGGCGAAAATCGCGCTATTTTTGGCCGGTAGCGGCGAAAACCGCGATTTTTGCCACCCAGCTGCAAAAATCGCATGGTTTTTGCGCAAAATAGCGCGGTTTTCGGCCGTTAGCGGCAAAAATAACCCGATTTTTGGCCGCTAGCGGCAAAAATCGCACGGTTTTTGGCCGCTAGCGGCGAAAATCGCGCTATTTTTGGCCGGTAGCGGCGAAAATCGCGATTTTTGCACCTCCAGCGGCGAAAATCGCATTGTTTTTGCCCTGTAGCTGCTAAAATCGCGCGGTTTTTGGCCAGTAGCTGCGAAAATCGCATGGTTTTTGCGCAAAATAGCGCGGTTTTCGGCCGTAAGCGGCAAAAATAGCCCGATTTTTGGCCGCTAGCGGCAAAAATTGCACGGTTTTTGGCCGCTAGCGTTAAAAATCGCGCTATTTTTGGCCGGTAGCGGCGAAAATCGCGATTTTTGCCCGCCAGCTGCGAAAATCGCATGGTTTTTGGCCGGTAGCGGCGAAAATCGAGCGGTTTTTGGCCGGTAGCGGCGAAAATCGCGCTATTTTTGGCCGGTAGTTGCGAAAATCGCGATTTTTGCACCGCCAGCTGCGAAAGTCGCATGGTTTTTGGCCGGTAGCAGCGAAAATCGCGCGGTTTTTGGCCGGTAGCGGCGAAAATCGCGCTATTTTTGGCCGGTAGCGGCGAAAATCGCAATTTTTGCCCGCCAACTGCGAAAATCGCATGGTTTTTGGCCGGTAGCGGCGAAAATCGAGCGGTTTTTGGCCGGTAGCGGCGAAAATCGCGCTATTTTTGGCTGGTAGCTGCGAAAATCGCGATTTTTGCCCGCCAGCTGCGAAAATCGCATGGTTTTTGGCCGGTAGCGGCGAAAATCGCGCTATTTTGGGCCGGAGCGGCGAAAATCGCGATTTTTGCCCGCCAGCTGCGAAAATTGCATGTTTTTGGCGCAAAATAGCGCGGTTTTCGGCCGTTAGCTGCTAAAATCGCGCTATTTTTGCCCGCTAGCGGCGAAAATCGCGCGGTTTTTGGCCGGTAGCGGCGAAAATCGCTCTATTTTTGGCCGGTAGCGGGGAAAATCGCAATTTTTGCCCGGCAGCTGCGAAAATCGCATGGTTTTTGGCTGGTAGCGGCGAAAATCGCGCGGTTTTTGGCCGGTAGCGGCGAAAATCGCGCTATTTTTGGCTGGTAGCGGCGAAAATCGCGATTTTTTCCCGCCAGCTGCAAAAATCGCATGGTTTTTGGCCGGTGGCGGCGAAAATCGAGTGGTTTTTGGCCAGTAGCGGCGAAAATCGCGCTATTTTTGGCCGGTAGCGGTGAAAATCGCGATTTTTGCCCGCCAGCTGCGAAAATCGCATGGTTTTTGCGCAAAATAGCGCGGTTTTCGGCCGTTAGCGGTAAAAATAACCCGATTTTTGGCCGCTAGCGGCAAAAGTCGCACGGTTTTTGACCGCTAGCGGCGAAAATCGCGCTATTTTTGGCCGGTAGCGGCGATAATCGCGATTTTTGCACCGCCAGCGGCGAAAATCGCATTGTTTTTGCCCTGTAGCGGCTAAAATCGCGCGGTTTTTGGCCGGTAGCGGCGAAAATCGCGCTATTTTTGGCCGGTAGCGGCGAGAATCGCGATTTTTGCCCGCTAGCTGCAAAAATCGCATGGTTTTTGCGCAAAATAGCGCGGTGTTCGGCCGTAATCGGCAAAAATAGCCCGATTTTTGGCCGCTAGCGGCAAAAATCGCACGGTTTTTGGCCGCTAGCGGCGAAAATCGCGCTATTTTTGGCCGGTAGCGGCGAAAATCGCGATTTTTGCAAGCCAGCTGCGAAAATCGCATGGTTTTTGGCCGGTAGCGGCGAAAATCGCGCGGTTTTTGGCCGGTAGCGGCGAAAATTGCGCTATTTTTGGCCGGTAGCGGCGAAAGCCGCGATTTTTGCCCGCCAGCTGCGAAAATCGCATGGTTTTTGGCCTGTAGCGGCGAAAATCGCGTGGTTTTTGGCCGGTAGCGGCAAAAATCGAGCGGTTTTTGGCCAGTAGCGGCGAAAATCGCGCTATTTTTGGCCGGTAGCGGCGAAAACCGCGATTTTTGCCACCCAGCTGCAAAAATCGCATGGTTTTTGCGCAAAATAGCGCGGTTTTCGGCCGTTAGCGGCAAAAATAACCCGATTTTTGGCCGCTAGCGGCAAAAATCGCACGGTTTTTGGCCGCTAGCGGCGAAAATCGCGCTATTTTTGGCCGGTAGCGGCGAAAATCGCGATTTTTGCACCTCCAGCGGCGAAAATCGCATTGTTTTTGCCCTGTAGCTGCTAAAATCGCGCGGTTTTTGGCCAGTAGCTGCGAAAATCGCATGGTTTTTGCGCAAAATAGCGCAGTTTTCGGCCGTAAGCGGCAAAAATAGCCCGATTTTTGGCCGCTAGCGGCAAAAATTGCACGGTTTTTGGCCGCTAGCGTTGAAAATCGCGCTATTTTTGGCCGGTAGCGGCGAAAATCGCGATTTTTGCCCGCCAGCTGCGAAAATCGCATGGTTTTTGGCCGGTAGCGGCGAAAATCGCGCGGTTTTTGGCCAGTAGCGGCGAAAATCGTGCTATTTTTGGCCAGTAGCGGCGAAAATCGCGATTTTTGCCCGCCAGCTGCGAAAATCGCATGGTTTTTGCGCAAAATAGCGCGGTTTTCGGCCGTTAGCAGCAAAAATCGCCCGATTTTTGGCCGCCAGCGGCGAAAATCGTACGGTTTTTGGCCGCTAGCGTTGAAAATTGCGCTATTTTTGGCCGGTAGCGGCGAAAATCGTGCTATTTTTGGCCAGTAGCGGCGAAAATCGCGATTTTTGCCCGCCAGCTGCGAAAATCGCATGGTTTTTATGCAAAATAGCGCGGTTTTCGGCCGTTAGCGGCAAAAATCGCCCGATTTTTGGCCGCTAGCGGCAAAAATCGCGCGATTTTTGGCCGGTAGCGGCGAAAATCGCGATTTTCGCACCGCCAGCTGCGAAAATCGCGCTGGTTTTGGCCGGTAGCGGCGAAAATTGCGATATTTGCCCGCCAGCTGCGAAAATCGCATGGTTTTTGGCCGGTAGCGGCGAAAATCGAGCGGTTTTTGGCCGGTAGCGGCGAAAATCGCGCTATTTTTGGCCGGTAGTTGCGAAAATCGCGATTTTTGCACCGCCAGCTGCGAAAATCGCATGGTTTTTGGCCGGTAGCAGCGAAAATCGCGCTATTTTTGGCCGGTAGCGGCGATAATCGCGATTTTTGCACCGCCAGCGGCGAAAATCGCATTGTTTTTGCCCTGTAGCGGCTAAAATCGCGCGGTTTTTGGCCGGTAGCGGCGAAAATTGCGCTATTTTTGGCCGGTAGAGGCGAGAATCGCGATTTTTGCCCGCTAGCTGCAAAAATCGCATGGTTTTTGCGCAAAATAGCGCGGTTTTCGGCCGTAATCGGCAAAAATAGCCCGATTTTTGGCCGCTGGCGGCAAAAATCGCACGGTTTTTGGCCGCTAGCGGCGAACATCGCGCTATTTTTGGCCGGAAGCATCGAAAATCGCGATTTTTGCCCGCCAGCTGCGAAAATCGCATGGTTTTTGGCCGGTAGCGGCGAAAATCGCGCGGTTTTTGGCCGGTAGCGGCGAAAATTGCGCTATTTTTGGCCGGTAGCGGCGAAAGCCGCGATTTTTGCCCGCCAGCTGCGAAAATCGCATGGTTTTTGGCCTGTAGCGGCGAAAATCGCGTGGTTTTTGGCCGCCAGCTGCAAAAATCGCATAGTTTCTGGTCGCTAGCGGCGAAAATCGCGCTATTTTTGGCCGGTATTGGCGAAAATCGCGATTTTTGCCCGCCAGCGGCGAAAATCGCACGATTTTTGGCCGCTAGCGGCGAAAATCGCGCTATTTTTACCGGTAGCAGCGAAAATCGCGATTTTTGCCCACCAGCTGCAAAAATCGCATAGTTTCTGGTCGCTAGCGGCGAAAATCGCTCTATTTTTGGCCAGTAGCGGCGAAAATCGCGATTTTTGCCCGCCAGCTGCGAAAATCGCATGGTTTTTGGCCGGTAGCGGCGAAAATCGCGCTATTTTTGGCTTGTAGCGGCGAAAATCGCGATTTTTGCCCGCCAGCTGCGACAATCGCATGGTTTTTGGCCGGTAGCGGCGAAAATCGAGCGGTTTTTGGCCAGTAGCGGCGAAAATCGCGCTATTTTTGGCCGGTAGCGGCGAAAATCGCAATTTTTGCCCGCTAGCTGCGAAAATCGCATGGTTTTTGGACGGTAGCGGCGAAAATCGCAATTTTTGCCCGCCAGCTGCGAAAATCGCATGGGTTTTGGCCGGTAGCGGCGAAAATCGCGCGGTTTTTGGCCGGTAGCGGCGAAAATCGCGCTATTTTTGGCCGGTAGCGGCGAAAATCGCGATTTTTGCCCGCCAGCTGCGAAAATCGCATGTGTTATTGCGCAAAATAGCGCGGTTTTCGGCCGTTAGCGGCAAAAGTCGCGATATTTTTGGCCGCTAGCGGCGAAAATCGCGCGGTTTTTGGCCGGTAGCGGCGAAAATCGCGCTATTTTTGGCCGGTAGCGGCGAAAATCGCAATTTTTGCCCGCCAGCTGCGAAAATCGCATGGTTTTTGGCCGGTAGCGGCGAAAATCGAGCGGTTTTTAGCCAGTAGCGGCGAAAATCGCGCTATTTTTGGCCGGTAGCGGCGAAAATCGCGATTTTTGCCCGCCAGCTGCGAAAATCGCATGGTTTTCGGCCGGTAGCGGCGAAAATCGCGCGGTTTTTGGCCGGTAGCGGCGAAAATCGCGCTATTTTTGGCCAGTAGCGGCGAAAATCGCGATTTTTGCCCGCCAGCTGCGAAAATCGCATGGTTTTTGCGCAAAATAGCGCGGTTTTCGGCCGTTAGCAGCAAAAATCGCCCGATTTTTGGCCGCCAGCGCGAAAATCGTACGGTTTTTGGCCGCTAGCGTTGAAAATCGCGCTATTTTTGGCCGGTAGCGGCGAAAATCGCGATTTTTGCCCGCCAGCTGCGAAAATCGCATGGTTTTTATGCAAAATAGCCCGGTTTTCGGCCGTTAGCGGCAAAAATCGCCCGATTTTTGGCCGCTAGCGGCAAAAATCGCGCGATTTTTGGCCGGTAGCGGCGAAAATCGCGATTTTCGCACCGCCAGCTGCGAAAATCGCATGGTTTTTGGCCGGTAGCGGCGAAAATCGCGCTGGTTTTGGCCGGTAGCGGCGAAAATTGCGATATTTGCCCGCCAGCTGCGAAAATCGCATGGTTTTTGGCCGGTAGCGGCGAAAATCGAGCGGTTTTTGGCCGGTAGCGGCGAAAATCGCGCTATTTTTGGCCGGTAGTTGCGAAAATCGCGATTTTTGCACCGCCAGCTGCGAAAGTCGCATGGTTTTTGGCCGGTAGCAGCGAAAATCGCGCGGTTTTTGGCCGGTAGCGGCGAAAATCGCGCTATTTTTGGCCGGTAGCGGCGAAAATCGCAATTTTTGCCCGCCAACTGCGAAAATCGCATGGTTTTTGGCCGGTAGCGGCGAAAATCGAGCGGTTTTTGGCCGGTAGCGGCGAAAATCGCGCTATTTTTGGCTGGTAGCTGCGAAAATCGCGATTTTTGCCCGCCAGCTGCGAAAATCGCATGGTTTTTGGCCGGTAGCGGCGAAAATCGCGCTATTTTGGGCCGGAGCGGCGAAAATCGCGATTTTTGCCCGCCAGCTGCGAAAATTGCATGTTTTTGGCGCAAAATAGCGCGGTTTTCGGCCGTTAGCTGCTAAAATCGCGCTATTTTTGCCCGCTAGCGGCGAAAATCGCGCGGTTTTTGGCCGGTAGCGGCGAAAATCGCTCTATTTTTGGCCGGTAGCGGGGAAAATCGCAATTTTTGCCCGGCAGCTGCGAAAATCGCATGGTTTTTGGCTGGTAGCGGCGAAAATCGCGCGGTTTTTGGCCGGTAGCGGCGAAAATCGCGCTATTTTTGGCTGGTAGCGGCGAAAATCGCGATTTTTTCCCGCCAGCTGCAAAAATCGCATGGTTTTTGGCCGGTGGCGGCGAAAATCGAGTGGTTTTTGGCCAGTAGCGGCGAAAATCGCGCTATTTTTGGCCGGTAGCGGTGAAAATCGCGATTTTTGCCCGCCAGCTGCGAAAATCGCATGGTTTTTGCGCAAAATAGCGCGGTTTTCGGCCGTTAGCGGTAAAAATAACCCGATTTTTGGCCGCTAGCGGCAAAAGTCGCACGGTTTTTGACCGCTAGCGGCGAAAATCGCGCTATTTTTGGCCGGTAGCGGCGATAATCGCGATTTTTGCACCGCCAGCGGCGAAAATCGCATTGTTTTTGCCCTGTAGCGGCTAAAATCGCGCGGTTTTTGGCCGGTAGCGGCGAAAATCGCGCTATTTTTGGCCGGTAGCGGCGAGAATCGCGATTTTTGCCCGCTAGCTGCAAAAATCGCATGGTTTTTGCGCAAAATAGCGCGGTGTTCGGCCGTAATCGGCAAAAATAGCCCGATTTTTGGCCGCTAGCGGCAAAAATCGCACGGTTTTTGGCCGCTAGCGGCGAAAATCGCGCTATTTTTGGCCGGTAGCGGCGAAAATCGCGATTTTTGCAAGCCAGCTGCGAAAATCGCATGGTTTTTGGCCGGTAGCGGCGAAAATCGCGCGGTTTTTGGCCGGTAGCGGCGAAAATTGCGCTATTTTTGGCCGGTAGCGGCGAAAGCCGCGATTTTTGCCCGCCAGCTGCGAAAATCGCATGGTTTTTGGCCTGTAGCGGCGAAAATCGCGTGGTTTTTGGCCGGTAGCGGCAAAAATCGAGCGGTTTTTGGCCAGTAGCGGCGAAAATCGCGCTATTTTTGGCCGGTAGCGGCGAAAACCGCTATTTTTGCCACCCAGCTGCAAAAATCGCATGGTTTTTGCGCAAAATAGCGCGGTTTTCGGCCGTTAGCGGCAAAAATAACCCGATTTTTGGCCGCTAGCGGCAAAAATCGCACGGTTTTTGGCCGCTAGCGGCGAAAATCGCGCTATTTTTGGCCGGTAGCGGCGAAAATCGCGATTTTTGCACCTCCAGCGGCGAAAATCGCATTGTTTTTGCCCTGTAGCTGCTAAAATCGCGCGGTTTTTGGCCAGTAGCTGCGAAAATCGCATGGTTTTTGGCCTGTAGCGGCGAAAATCGCGTGGTTTTTGGCCGGTAGCGGCAAAAATCGAGCGGTTTTTGGCCAGTAGCGGCGAAAATCGCGCTATTTTTGGCCGGTAGCGGCGAAAACCGCGATTTTTGCCACCCAGCTGCAAAAATCGCATGGTTTTTGCGCAAAATAGCGCGGTTTTCGGCCGTAATCGGCAAAAATAGCCCGATTTTTGGCCGCTAGCGGCAAAAATCGCACGGTTTTTGGCCGCTAGCGGCGAAAATCGCGCTATTTTTGGCCGGTAGCGGCGAAAATCGCGATTTTTGCCCGCCAGCTGCGAAAATCGCATGGTTTTTGGCCGGTAGCGGCGAAAATCGCGCGGTTTTTGGCCGGTAGCGGCGAAAATTGTGCTATTTTTGGCCGGTAGCGGCGAAAGCCGCGATTTTTGCCCGCCAGCTGCGAAAATCGCATGGTTTTTGGCCGGTAGCGGCGAAAATCGAGCGGTTTTTAGCCAGTAGCGGCGAAAATCGCGCTATTTTTGGCCGGTAGCGGCGAAAATCGCGATTTTTGCCCGCCAGCTGCGAAAATCGCATGGTTTTCGGCCGGTAGCGGCGAAAATCGCGCTATTTTTGGCCAGTAGCGGCGAAAATCGCGATTTTTGCCCGCCAGCTGCGAAAATCGCATGGTTTTTGCGCAAAATAGCGCGGTTTTCGGCCGTTAGCAGCAAAAATCGCCCGATTTTTGGCCGCCAGCGCGAAAATCGTACGGTTTTTGGCCGCTAGCGTTGAAAATCGCGCTATTTTTGGCCGGTAGCGGCGAAAATCGCGATTTTTGCCCGCCAGCTGCGAAAATCGCATGGTTTTTAAGGAAAATAGCGCGGTTTTCGGCCGTTAGCGGCAAAAATCGCCCGATTTTTGGCCGCTAGCGGCAAAAATCGCGCGATTTTTGGCCGGTAGCGGCGAAAATCGCGATTTTCGCACCGCCAGCTGCGAAAATCGCATGGTTTTTGGCCGGTAGCGGCGAAAATCGAGCGGTTTTTGGCCGGTAGCGGCGAAAATCGCGCTATTTTTGGCCGGTAGTTGCGAAAATCGCGATTTTTGCACCGCCAGCTGTGAAAGTCGCATGGTTTTTGGCCGGGAGCAGCGAAAATCGCGCGGTTTTTGGCCGGTAGCGGCGAAAATCGCGCTATTTTTGGCCGGTAGCGGCGAAAATCGCAATTTTTGCCCGCCAACTGCGAAAATCGCATGGTTTTTGGCCGGTAGCGGCGAAAATCGAGCGGTTTTTGGCCGGTAGCGGCGAAAATCGCGCTATTTTTGGCTGGTAGCTGCGAAAATCGCGATTTTTGCCCGCCAGCTGCGAAAATCGCATGGTTTTTGGCCGGTAGCGGCGAAAATCGCGCGGTTTTTGGCCGGTAGCGGCGAAAATCGCTCTATTTTTGGCCGGTAGCGGGGAAAATCGCAATTTTTGCCCAGCAGCTGCGAAAATCGCATGGTTTTTGGCTGGTAGCGGCGAAAATCGCGCGGTTTTTGGCCGGTAGCGGCGAAAATCGCGATTTTTTCCCGCCAGCTGCGAAAATCGCATGGTTTTTGGCCGGTGGCGGCGAAAATCGAGTGGTTTTTGGCCAGTAGCGGCGAAAATCGCGCTATTTTTGGCCGGTAGCGGTGAAAATCGCGATTTTTGCCCGCCAGCTGCGAAAATCGCATGGTTTTTGCGCAAAATAGCGCGGTTTTCGGCCGTTAGCGGTAAAAATAACCCGATTTTTGGCCGCTAGCGGCAAAAGTCGCACGGTTTTTGGCCGCTAGCGGCGAAAATCGCGCTATTTTTGGCCGGTAGCGGCGAGAATCGCGATTTTTGCCCGCTAGCTGCAAAAATCGCATGGTTTTTGCGCAAAATAGCGCGGTTTTCGGCCGTAATCGGCAAAAATAGCCCGATTTTTGGCCGCTAGCGGCAAAAATCGCACGGTTTTTGGCCGCTAGCGGCCAAAAACGCGCTATTTTTGGCCAGTAGCGGCGAAAATCGCATGGTTTTTGGCCGGTAGCGGCGAAAATCGCGCGGTTTTTGGCCGGTAGCGGCGAAAATTGCGCTATTTTTGGCCGGTAGCGGCGAAAATCGCGATTTTTGCCCGCCAGCTGCGAAAATCGCATGGTTTTTGGCCTGTAGCGGCGAAAATCGCGTGGTTTTTGGCCGGTAGCGGCAAAAATCGAGCGGTTTTTGGCCAGTAGCGGCGAAAATCGCGCTATTTTTGGCCGGTAGCGGCGAAAATCGCGATTTTTGCACCGCCAGCGGCGAAAATCGCATTGTTTTTGCCCTGTAGCTGCTAAAATCGCGCGGTTTTTGGCCAGTAGCTGCGAAAATCGCATGGTTTTTGCGCAAAATAGCGCGGTTTTCGTCCGTTAGCGGCAAAAATCGCGCTATTTTTGGCCGGTAGCGGCGAAAGCCGCGATTTTTTCCCGCCAGCTGCGAAAATCGCATGGTTTTTGGCCTGTAGCGGCGAAAATCGCGTGGTTTTTGGCCGGTAATGGCGAAAATCGCGATTTTTGCCCACCAGCTGCAAAAATCGCATAGTTTCTGGTCGCTAGCGGCGAAAATCGCTCTATATTTGGCCAGTAGCGGCGAAAATCGCGATTTTTGCCCGCCAGCTGCGAAAATCGCATGGTTTTTGGCCGGTAGCGGCGAAAATCGCGTGGTTTTTGGCCAGTAGCGGCGAAAATCGCGATTTTTGCCCGCCAGCTGCGACAATCGCATGGTTTTTGGCCGGTAGCGGCGAAAATCGAGCGGTCTTTGGCCAGTAGCGGCGAAAATCGCGATTTTTGCCCGCCAGCTGCGAAAATCGCATGGTTTTCGGCCGGTAGCGGCGAAAATCACGCTATTTTTGGCCAGTAGCGGCGAAAATCGCGATTTTTGCCCGCCAGCTGCGAAAATCGCATGGTTTTTGCGCAAAATAGCGCGGTTTTCGGCCGTTAGCAGCAAAAATCGCCCGATTTTTGGCCGCCAGCGGCGAAAATCGCGCGATTTTTGGCCGGTAGCGGCGAAAATCGCGCTGGTTTTGGCCGGTAGCGGCGAAAATTGCGATATTTGCCCGCCAGCTGCGAAAATCGCATGGTTTTTGGCCGGTAGCGGCGAAAATCGCGCTATTTTTGGCCGGTAGTTGCGAAAATTGCGATTTTTGCACCGCCAGCTGCGAAAGTCGCATAGTTTCTGGTCGCTAGCGGCGAAAATCGCTCTATTTTTGGCCAGTAGCGGCGAAAATCGCGATTTTTGCCCGCCAGCTGCGACAATCGCATGGTTTTTGGCCGGTAGCGGCGAAAATCGAGCGGTTTTTGGCCAGTAGCGGCGAAAATCGCAATTTTTGCCCGCCAGCTGCGAAAATCGCATGGGTTTTGGCCGGTAGCGGCGAAAATCGAGCGTTTTTTGGCCGGTAGCGGCGAAAATCGCGCTATTTTTGGCCGGTAGCGGCGAAAATCGCGCTATTTTTGGCCGGTAGCGGCGAAAATCGCAATTTTTGCCCGCCAGCTGCGAAAATCGCATGGTTTTTGGCCGGTAGCGGCGAAAATCGCGCTATTTTTGGCCGGTAGTTGCGAAAATCGCAATTTTTGCCCGCCAGCTGCGAAAATCGCATGGTTTTCGGCCGGTAGCGGCGAAAATCGCGCTATTTTTGGCCGGTAGCGGCGAAAATCGCGATTTTTGCCCGCCAGCTGCGAAAATCGCATGGTTTTTATGCAAAATAGCGCGGTTTTCGGCCGTTAGCGGCAAAAATCGCCCGATTTTTGGCCGCTAGCGGCAAAAATCGCGCGATTTTTGGCCGGTAGCGGCGAAAATCGCGATTTTCGCACCGCCAGCTGCGAAAATCGCATGGTTTTTGGCCAGGTAGCGGCGAAAATCGCGATATTTGCCCGCCAGCTGCGAAAATCGCATGTTTTTTGGCCGGTAGCGGCGAAAATCGAGCGGTTTTTGGCCGGTAGCGGCGAAAATCGCGCTATTTTTGGCCGGTAGTTGCGAAAATCGCGATATTTGCCCGCCAGCTGCGAAAATCGCATGTTTTTTGGCCGGTAGCAGCGAAAATCGCGCGGTTTTTGGCCGGTAGCGGCGAAAATCGCGCTATTTTTGGCCGCCAACTGCGAAAATCGCATGGTTTTTGGCCGGTAGCGGCGAAAATCGCGCAATTTTTGCCCGCCAACTGCGAAAATCGCATGGTTTTTGGCCGGTAGCGGCGAAAATCGCGCTATTTTTGGCTGGTACCTGCGAAAATCACGATTTTTGCCCGCCAACTGCGAAAATCGCATGGTTTTTGGCCGGTAGCGGCGAAAATCGCAATTTTTGCCCGCCAACTGCGAAAATCGCATGGTTTTTGGCCGGTAGCGGCGAAAATCGCAATTTTTCCCCGCCAGTTGCGAAAATCGCTTGTTTTTTGGCCAGTAGCGGCGAAAATCGCGCTATTTTTGGCCGGTAGCGGCGAAAATCGTGATTTTTGCCCGCCAGCTGGGAAAATCGCATGGTTTTTGGCCGGTAGCGGCGAAAATCGAGCTGTTTTTGGCCGGTAGCGGCGAAAATTGCGATTTTTGTCCGCCAGCTGCGAAAATCGCATGGTTTTTGCGCAAAATAGCGCGGTTTTCGGCCGTTAGCGGCAAAAATATCCCGATTTTTGGCCGCTAGCGGCGAAAATCGCGCAATTTTTGGCCGGTAGCGGCGAAAATCGCACGGTTTTTTGCCGCTAGGAGCGAAAATCGCGCTATTTTGGGCCGCTAGCGGCGAAAATCGCATGGTTTTTGGCCGGTAGCAGCGAAAATCGCATGGTTTTTGGCCGGTAGCAGCGAAAATCGCGCGGTTTTTGGCCGGTAGCGGCGAAAATCGCGCTATTTTTGGCCGGTAGCGGCAAAAATCGCGATTTTTGCCCGCCAGCTGCGAAAATCGCATGGTTTTGGCGCAAAATAGCGCGGTTTTCGGCCGTTAACGGCAAAAAACGCGCTATTTTTGGCTGGTAGCGGCGAAAATCGCGATTTTTGCCCGCCAGCTGCGAAAATCGCATGGTTTTTGGCCGGTAGCGGCGAAAATCGCGCTATTTTTGGCCGGTAGCGGCGAAAATCGAGCTGTTTTTGGCCAGTAGCGGCGAAAATCGCGATTTTTCCCCGCCAGTTGCGAAAATCGCATAGTTTTTGCGCAAAATAGCGCGGTTTTCGGCCGTTAGCGGGAAAAATAGGCCGATTTTTGGCCGCTAGCGGCGAAAATCGTACGGTTTTTGGCCGGTAGCGCGAAAATCACGATTTTTGCCCGCCAGCTGCGAACATCGCGTGGTTTTTGGCCGGTAGCGGCGAAAATCGCGCTATTTTTGGCTGGTAGCGGCAAAAATCGCGATTTTTGCCCGCCAGCTGCGAAAACCGTATGGTTTTTGGCTGGTAGCGGCGAAAATCGCGCAATTTTTGGCCGCTAGCGGCAAAAAACGCGCTATTTTTGGCCGCTAGCGGCAAAAATAGCCCGAATTTTGGCCGCTAGACGCAAAAATCGTGATTTTTGCCCGCCAGCTGCGAAAATCGCATGGTTTTTGCGCAAAATTGCGCGGTTTTCGGCCGTTAGCGGCAAAAATCGCCCGATTTTTGGCCGCTAGCGGCGAAAATCACGCTATTTTTGGCCGGTAGCGGCGAAAATCGCGATTTTTGCCCGCCAGCTGCGAAAATCGCATAGTTTTTCGCAAAATTGCGCGGTTTTCGGCCGTTAGCGGCAAAAATAGCCCGATTTTTGGCCGCTAGCGGCAAAAATCGCGCTATTTTTGGCCGGTAGCGGCGAAAATCGCGCGGTTTTTGGCCGGTAGCGGCGAAAATCGCGATTTTTGCCCGCCAGCTGCGAAAATCGCATGGTTTTTGCGCAAAATAGCGCGGTTTTCGGCCGTTAGCGGCAAAAATAGCCCGATTTTTGGCCGCTAGCGGCAAAAATCGCGCTATTTTTGGCCGGTAGCGGCGAAAATCGCATGGTTTTTGGCCGGTAGCGGCGAAAATCGCGCGGTTTTTGGCCGGTAGCGGCGAAAATCGCGCTATTTTTGGCCGGTAGCGGCGAAAATCGCGATTTTTGCCCGCCAGCTGCGAAAATCGCATGGTTTTTGGCCGGTAGCGGCGAAAATCGCGCTATTTTTGGCCGGTAGCGGCGAAAATCGTGATTTTTGCCCACTAGCTGCGAAAATCGCTTGGTTTTTGGCCAGTAGCTGCGAAAATCGCGCGGTTTTTGGCCGGTAGCGGCGAAAATCGAGCTGTTTTTGGCCGGTAGCGGCGAAAATCGCGATTTTTGCCCGCCAGCTGCGAAAATCGCATGGATTTTGGCTGGTAGCGGCGAAAATCGCGCGGTTTTTGGCCGGTAGCTGCAAAAATCGCGACTTTTGCCCGCCAGCTGCGAAAATCGCATGGTTTTTGCGCAAAATAGCGCGGTTTTCGGCCGTTAGCGGCAAAAATCGCCAGATTTTTGGCCGCTAGCGGCGAAAATCGCACGGTTTTTGGCCGCTAGCAGCGAAAATCGCGCTATTTTTGGCCGGTAGCGGCGAAAATCGTGATTTTTGCCCGCCTGCTGCGAAAATCGCATGGTGTTTGGCTGGTAGCGGCGAAAATCGCGCGGTTTTTGGCCGGTAGCGGCGAAAATCGCGCTATTTTTGGCCGGTACCGGCGAAAATCGCGATTTTTGCCCGCCAGCTGCGAAAATCGCATGGTGTTTGGCTGGTAGCGGCGAAAATCGAGCGGTTTTTGGCCGGTAGCGGCAAAAATCGCGCTATTTTTGGCTGGTATCGGCAAAAATCGCGATTTTTGCCCGCCTGCTGCGAAAATCACATGGTTTTTGGCCGGTAGCGGCGAAAGTAAGTAAGTAATTATCAAAAGAAGGCACCAAACCGGGAAGGCTATGTAGCACCATCAAATACGCAAAATAATCAGAGGGCGCTAAATATCACCAAGGATGCCAATACGAGAACAAAAACGCATAAGGCGAACGATATCAAAAGTATCCGAGTCACCAAGAATTCTATCGAGGGACAGGTGACCGCGAGGGGCGGTCGGAAAGCAAGACACACGCTCGTCCTGGAAGTCAGGACATTCAAGAAGGACATGCACGACCGTAAGAGGGACAATGCAACTAGGACAATAAGGAGCAGGGCGGCGCTCCATCAAGTGACCATGGGTTAAGTGAGTATGGCCAATACGCAACCTCGCCAGAGCTGTTTCCCACCGCCGGTTACGGTGGAAGGAGGACTGCCATGAGGAAACACAACATTTAAGAGTACGTAAGTAAGTAGTAAGTAATTATCAAAAGAAGGCACCAAACCGGGAAGGCTATGTAGCACCATCAAATACGCAAAATAATCAGAGGGCGCTAAATATCACCAAGGATGCCAATACGAGAACAAAAACGCATAAGGCGAACGATATCAAAAGTATCCGAGTCACCAAGAATTCTATCGAGGGACAGGTGACCGCGAGGGGCGGTCGGAAAGCAAGACACACGCTCGTCCTGGAAGTCAGGACATTCAAGAAGGACATGCACGACCGTAAGAGGGACAATGCAACTAGGACAATAAGGAGCAGGGCGGCGCTCCATCAAGTGACCATGGGTTAAGCGAGTATGGCCAACACGCAACCTCGCCAGAGCTGTTTCCCACCGCCGGTTACGGTGGAAGGAGGACGGCCACGAGGAAACACAACATTTAAGAGTACGTAGCTTGTTACCAGTAACAGACAACCAAGAAGCCTGCCAACGGGTAAGGACTGAGGAATGGATAACCGGGTAAAAGTCGGAATACGGAATGCCCTTACGAGAGGTGGGACAAGAGCGGACAGCTTCCTTGGCGGCAGCATCCGCACGCTCATTTAAAGACACACCAATATGGCTGGGAACCCAACAAAACTCAACCGACTTAAATTTACTATGAACGAGAAACAGCCAATGCTGGATCTCGACAACCACTGGATGAACCGGATTAAAGGACCAGAGAGCCATGAGGGCACTACGAGAGTCAACAACAACTACAAAGGAAGACTGACAACGAGAAAGTAGGAGACGAAGAGCAGAGAGAATAGCATAAAGTTCCGCTGTAAAGATGCTAGTCTCCGGAGGCAAGCGGCACATATAAGTGCGATCAGGAAAAACAACAGAGTAGCCAACACCGTCCGCTGACTTAGACCCATCGGTGAAGACAGAAACGGAGCGGGAGTGAGAAGAAAAGTGCTCGAGGAAAAGGCGTTTTAGAACCGTAGGAGGGGTAAAAGCTTTAGTGATACGGGTCAAGGAAGTACAAAACCGCGGAAGAGGGACCCTCCACGGGGGCAAAGAAGGAACAACACGAGGAGAAACATCAGAAATACGAACGGAAAGAGAATCCTGCAGGCGAGATAACCGGACAGAAAGAGGGAGGTGAAGAGGAACAGGAACCGCAGGAGGGGTAAAAGTTAAAGCACGACAGAGGCGAGAGGAAGGATGTTGCAAGGACCGCGCAAGATAGCGAAGACAGTAGCGATCACGGCGGTCCTGGAGAGACAGGAAGCCAGTGTCAACATACAAGCTAAGGACGGGAGTCGAACGAAAGGCACCAGAACTGAGGCGCAACCCAGTATGGTGCAAAGCATCAAGACGGGGAAGAGTAGAAGGAGAAGCAGACGAGTAAGCAGGGCAACCATAATCGAGCTTAGACAGGACGAGAGAAGAATGTAAAGCAAGGAGAGTGCGCCTATCTGCCCCCCAAGAAGTATGGGACAAGACCCGAAGGAGGGTAAGGGCCTTAGAGCACTCAACACGGAGGTAAGAGATATGGGGAGACCAAGACAAACGAGTGTCAAGGAATAACCCCAAAAGCTTCGCGGAATCTTTGTATTCAAGGGGATGACCATAAAGTGACAAAGAGGGACGAGAACAACCCGTTTCCGCGTAAATGTCATGGCACAAGTCTTAGAAGTAGAGAACTTGAAGCCATGATCAGTGGCCCAAGACGACACGGCATCAATTGCAAGTTGAAGCCGGCGTTGAAGGAGAGGCGAATCATCACCCTGACAACAAAGGGTAAGATCATCGACATAGAGAGCGGAGAAGACACCAGAAGGAAGAGAGGAAAGAAGACCATTGAGGGCAACCAGAAAAAGAGTAGTGCTCAGAACACTACCCTGGGGCACACCTTCGTATTGCTGAAAAGAGGGAGAGAGAGGGGTACCAAGGCGCACCCGAAAGGAACGACGAGAGAGGAAGCTGCGGAGAAAGAGAGGGAGATGACCACGAAGGCCAAAAGAATGAAGTTGAGATAGGATATGATAACGCCAAGTGGTGTCGTAAGCCTTTTCCAGGTCAAAAAGGACGGCAACAACGGAGGTCTTCGCAGCAAAAGCAGTACGAATATAGACCTCCAAGTTCACCAGGACATCTGTCGTGCTGCGGCACTTGCGGAAACCAAATTGAGAAGGGGAGAGGAGGTGATGGTGTTCCATGAACCACATCAGACGAACGTTAACCATACGTTCAAAAAGTTTGCAGACACAACTTGTGAGAGCAATAGGGCGAAAGTCCTTAGGGGAAGTACCCAGAGACCCCGGTTTGCGAACAAGGAGGACAACGGCATCGAGCCAGTCCTCAGGGACTGACGACGACTCCCAGATCCGATTATACAGACTCAGTAAATACCGAGACGTGCTCGGAGGGAGATGGCGAAGCATCTCATAATGAATACCATCGGAGCCCGCCGCCGTAGAACCGCAGAGGGCTAGAGCAGAACGAAGTTCAGAGAGAGAGAAGGGATCATTATAGGGAAGCTGAAGATGAGTGCAGAAATCTAAAGGACGAGACTCAAGGACAGGTTTACGAAGAAGGAAAGATTGGGGAAGATGAAGACCAGAGCTAACAGAAGAAAAGTGGGAACCCAGTTCGGAAGCGACCTGCAACGGGTCCGCCACAAGAGTACCATGGAGGTGAAGGACCGGTGAAACATCGGGAACGAACTTACCCGCTATCTTGCGGATACGCTTCCAGATCTGGGCCAGAGGGGTTTCGGACGTAATTGTTGAGACATAAGATGCCCAACATTCACGTTTAGCCGTACGGATGGCCCTACGGGCCACCGCACTCGCTTTCCGAAAGAAAAGAAAAGAATCGGTCGTCTGCCTACGGCGGTGCCTCTTCCAGGCTGCACGCTTACAGCGGACAGCCCGAGCACAGTCCGCATTCCACCAGGGAACGCACTTCCGTGGACCCCGAGAGGAAGAGCGAGGAATAGAGCGGAGGGCAGCGTTGAAGACAGTGTCATGAAAAAGGAGGAGAGCGCGAGAGAGAGGCAGAAGGGAGAGGTCAGAGAGAGCAGCACTGAGGGTAAATAGGGTCCAGTCTGCCTTAGCAAACTGCCACCTAGGGAAAGAGAGGGAAGGGCGAAAACAGAAAAAGGAAACAAGGATGGGGAAATGATCACTTCCATGGAGGTCATCAAGAACCTGCCACGTGAAATCTAAGTAAAGAGAAGAAGAGCAGAGAGAAAGATCAAGACAAGAAAGGGTGCGAGTCCGAGAGTCCAAATGAGTGGGCTCACCAGAATTCAGAAGAGACAGGGAAGAAGATAGGAGAAACGGCTCAAGGAGGCGACCCCGGGTATTCGTCAGAACGTCACCCCAAAGAGAATGACGACAATTGAAGTCACCCAGCAGGAGCACAGGCTCCGGCAAGGAGTCTAGGAGGTGTTTCAAATCAGGAAGAGAGAGCGGGACACTCGGGGGGAGATAAATGGAACAAACTGTGTACCATTTCCCCACAAAGATACGAGCAGCAGAACAATGGAGAGGCGAAGGAAAAAGTAAAGGAACAAAGGGAACATCTGCACGAATCAAGAGAGCAGAAGAATTAGAAGCCCCAGCAATGGCTGGGGGGGGGGAGAGAAAGGAATAGCCACGAAAACGACCAGGACGAGCACCAAGCATTGGCTCCTGGAGACAGACACAAAGGGGCGAAAACCGCGAAATCAGAAGTTGGAGTTCGAGGAAATTGGCGTAATAACCTCGAACGTTCCATTGAAGAATGGACAACGACGGGAAGAGAAAGGACAAAAACAGAGAACAAGGAAGAAACAAAGGCGAAAGAGCAACAGAGCACGTTAAAGAATATCAGGGTCGGGATCAGGGTCAGCAAAGTCAGGGTTAGGGGGCATGGGTAAACTGAGCAAAGACGGAGGGAAGGAAACGGGAGAACAGATCAGAGGTGGGCGGGCGGGGTCCGGAGGAGGAGGAGGAAGAGGAGGAGACAACGGAGAGGAGCAGTCAAGGACAGCAGTAGGAAGAGGGGGAGTAGGAAGAGGGGGAGTAGAAAGAGGGGGAGTAGAAAGAGGGGAGCGCACCCCAGCAAGAGCAGCAACCGAAAGGGAAGCAGGAGCCAAAGAAACCTCCATAGCAGGAACAGGGGGCGCAACCACTGAAACGGGAGGGGAAGGAGCAACAGAGCCAGAAGTAGGAGCTAAGGAAGAAAGCGAAGCCTTCTTACCCGCCGGGGAAGAGGAAGGAGAGGAGCCAGGCTTACGCTTCTGACTTAAAGAGACAGGTGTCCCAGCAACTACGTACCGGGCAACGGATTCCAGTGTCTCAACAGGAGAAGCCGAACGAGAGCACACACGACGGCCGTTAGGAGAGCGATGGACATCCGCCTGCACCGACAGGCGGCGGGGAGAGCCGATAGATGGAGGAAGAGGATGGGAAGGAGGATCGGAGGGGGACGAGGAAGAAGACACAGGAGACATGACAGACCGGGTTGAAAGAAGGGGAACCCCAGACAGAGGACCAGGAGGGGGACCCCTCGGGAAAGAACTCAAAGGAACAGAGGAGGGGGCAGTGGGCGTATCAGGGTCCAAGGCCCGGAAACGGTTGAGAGTCTGAGGAAGGGGGGAAGGACGAGGAGAGGAAGAGCGCAACACGCGAGCATAAGAGATGTTAGTATAAGGCGGGAGCCGGCGAACCTGGCGCCTCGCCTCAGGAAAAGACAAACGCTCCCGGTGCTTCAGGTTAAGGACGGCCGCCTCAAGCTTGTAATGGACACAGGCACGGGAGAACGTAGGATGGGCCTCACCGCAGTTGAGGCAGCGAGCTTGGGGAGAAGTGCACTCCGACTTAGAGTGACCTTCACTCCCACACAAAGGACAGAGAGAGACAGTCCCAGAGCAGCGGAGGGCACCATGCCCAAACCTCCAGCACTTATTACAAAGTCGAGGAGAAGGAATATACTCCTGGACAGAGCACCTAGCACCAGCAAGAATGACAGAGGATGGAAGGGTCCTACCATCAAAGGTGATCTTCACAACGCGAAGGGGTTGACGGCGACGACCACGAGGGGGACGAGTAAACGAGTCAACCTGAAGGACAGAATGGCCTTGGGCATCAAGGATATGCCGAATATCATCGTGGCAATCCTGCAGATTCCGAACACCGGTTGCAACATGGGGTGGGAGGAGAATAGTGCCAACACTGGAATTCATCTGAACGTTCTTGGAGACCCGAACAGGGATCTCGCCAAGGCAAGATAAGGCAGCCAAGCGGGAAGCCGCATCCTGAGGAGCAGCAACGACACGTGTACCGAGACGAGTGGGGTTGAAAGTAACACACGCATCCACGGAATCTACAAGATGCCGATGGAGGGAGAAATCGTCAGGAGGCGCAGAATCAAGAGGGAGGAGATCAAAGTATTTGGCCCATGAAGCAGGACCAAACAAGGCCTGATACGCATCAGCACGGGAAGGAATCGAGCGAGTGCGGTTGGGGCGCGAACGGCGTTGAGAACCCCTAGAGAGAGAGGGGTCAAAAGGCGCAGTAGTCACAACGAAAGACTTAGCCACACCAGGGGACGAAGTGGTCACCACCGGGGGCTGGAGGCTCGACCCAACCTCAGAGGAGGGAGGGGAGCTGGGGGAAGAAGTCAGGACGGTCAAAGGAGGAGCAAGGTCGGGGCCCAACGCAGCGGGAGCTACAGAGCCTGGTCTTCCAATACAGGCCGACTCGGGGGCTTGGTCGCCCACCCCACGAGCCTGAGAGGGTACAACGGAAACATTCAACGACATAGAGACGAAAAGTGACAAATTCATCCACGAATGTGCCCCCATACCCACCATGGAGCCACAATTAGAGGCAGGACACCCAACAGGAAGCTATCGCTGATCATGCCGGGGCCCCCTAGGGGTGCGTCGTGAGTATACGCCCCACAAACGCCACCTTAAGAACCGTCAGTCCGTCGAGATCGGGTTCAGCGACGAAAGGGGGATTGACAATAAAAGGTTCCCCTCGCTCGAGACGTCGGGTACTACAGTTCTACGGGTGCAAGAGTATGCCTCCTCAAGCACCCGGGCGTCAAAATAGAAGAAGTCCAAAGAAATAATCCAAAACAAGCAAAAGGTCGGCAGGAAACGACAAGCAGATAGGAGAAGAGGGGGGAGAAAAACGAAACATAAGGAAAAGGAAAAGCGATCCGGCACAATTGGAGAAGACAGCAGCAGGAGTGCAAGGCCAGAAAAGGACAGAGGACTGCCCAACGGAGCATCACACTCCGGCAGCCGTCCACCAAGCCCCCTCACGACGCCAACGGGCCGGAAGGGGAGGGGGAGATGGAAATGAAATGGTTGTGTGAAGAAGTGTTCAAGGAAAACGCATTTCTGAACTGTAGCAGGGGTAAAACCTTTAGTAATGTGGATCAGGGATTTAATAAATTTAGCAAGGGAGACCCTCCACAGGAGGGCAAAGATGGAATACTAGGAGAAATATTGGTAATACTAACCGAAAGAATTTTGCAGGCGAGAAAACTGACAAGAAAGACGGAGATGGGTCAAGGGGAACATGAGGTACAGGAGGGGTAAAAGTCAAAGCACGACATACGCAACAGTGAGGGGTATTATAAGGTGCTCAAACACAGACTCGACTCAAGGTCACGGCCTCTTCCATTACTCGCCACCGTCGAGTTGCTCCTCGTCTCCACCCTATGCGCATTTCTCAAACAAGATACTTCATCGTTCTGTTCCGCCAAGCCACAACCTCTCCACACGCTACCCTCCTGGAAATCCATAATATGCATCAACTTATCATCGACAACATTTCCTATTCTGTCCTACAACCATCTACGAACACTCCATTAACAATTCCTTATATTACACATTTCCGCAATGAAGAACATTTCAGTATATTTCAACTTCTAACAATTTGGATATTAATTTCATATAAAGGGTGTTAAAAGTTTGTCAACCTGTATGATGACAACTACAATACATAAAACACATTTTCAACCTCGGACGAGTCCTACTTTTATATACAATTCATTCAAACAGCAACCATGACAATCCCCACCAACCTCAAAACTAACCGTTTCGTATACATACAATTGCAGTGCTAAACGCAATTTTTTCCCTCCTCGGGGTTTAGTCATCCCGCAAATTTAACCCCCTCAGCCTCTCATTTCCTGTTACACTTCTGCCTAGCCAACATTAACTGCTAAACAACTACCTACTAATACCTATATGACCACACATTCCCGCTTACTTCTCCAGGGACATCTCTTCCTAGTACACAATTCTCAATTAACACTACAATATCAACTCAACACAAATATACTTACTGCTACACACGACAACCAACACCCCCCCCCCCCCTGGACCAATACCTGAAGTTAACAACGCACTTACATTTCAAGGACGAATAATCAGGACATGTTCCTTTCACTTCTGCCTATACTACAACACGCGCTAGCCATGATTACATTTTTCTAGTTACACAATTATTACACCACAACGTGTAATGTCGCCACCCACATGCACATTCTTCAAAAATTACTGCCACGACCCTCATCTCGAGTGCAAATTAATCCACCGCAACATTTACATTCCCTCCATGTATCAACCAATCATTCTTAAACCTTCATTTTATGACTTCATCCTATGAAGGAGGTCACGCTTATTTCATGCAGTACCATTAACATTATAAACTATATGCCTTACTCAAATTAAATATTCTAATGGTTATTGTTACTAGCAGCTGTACGTCAAAAAACCTACAGCTAAATATGTTTACGTCACTAAGACGACAGCAAGGCAACGGATTTTCAAACGTTGACCCTCTCATGTCTAATTAAAGTGGTCTGGTTACCAGAGTACATAAACTCCCCATTAAACGCTTCGTGAGGGGGGGGGGGGGTTTACTACACCACTATCAACTTTTAAAGACACGACGCGCGAACCGTCAGCCAAAACCCTATCGAGAGTTATTCATTAGTCCTAATTTTCCAGAAGCAACACCATCCTGCAGCAAAACTCCATTTTTCTTTATAAAGCAACACTTACACCACTGACTTACACGTTAAGGTGCTTCAGTTTTTAATGAAAACACTCGCTAGGAGCGCCCCAATATGCCTGTAGTAGTCGTCAAACTCCAACTTAACACCTAAATGTCCACCTCATACCATCCCCCTCAAACTTCCTTATTCAACAACCAAAATACTTATCTATTGCATCACCCCCAATCTACTGCCTTCATACCTTATTTTACATTTTTCACATAACCTAATTGCCAGTAAATCACGTCAACCACCACCTATCGTCATCACGTACATTTACTTTCCTACACCTCGAGTGGGTCACACTTCAATATACACGACTGCGTTAGGCCCGGAACACTTCCCTTAGTGGCCACGTTCTTATTAACTACTTGAACCCTACCTTACATTGCCTGTAAAAGGGTTGCTTTAACACCTTTCTTAATATGCTTACTCATCCGGCCTATACAGTTTCCCATTAACAACAAACTAACATGTTATTACTTCCTACTTTGTTATTGCACCAACTTCTCAATGGGACACTGATTAAAAATTTACATGTTAACTAATTAACGTTTACACTTGCGAAATGATTATATCTATACTTCAACTCACTTTTATTCCCACTTTAATAACTGTTCCACAACGTGAACACTAATTCCTCCAAAACTACCTTTCTCACATTCAACTTCCATTTAAGTGATAATAACTACTCTCGCCCGCCTCAACGTCACACAACATTAACACAATCACCTTTAGACAAGTAACGTGGCCCAACCTCCAACCTATCCCCACGATTCTTCTACAAGATTAGTCACACTTACTGCCAAGTCTTCACGAATAGGGCAGTTGAAGCGTCTCCGTGTTCTTCCAGACAGCCCAGGGGTCCTGCCAATCTGTCCGCTATTACCTGCAACAAGGCAACGTCATGTTAGCAATATCAATCATGCCTATACCATACCTTTAATTGCAACATGTACTTACTTTCACCAAACTAATTTTATGCTCCCAATTTCTAATGCAAATTAAAAGCCCAGATCCCACATAGATACTCAGAGTTTTGCAGCCGTTACTTGTGGCCTCGACACTCTTGAGTACCTAATACTATTAACCACTTCAGTCTCACTCTACTACGCTATCCTATTACAATATTACCAGGCCTCTAAACTTACAATAGATATTCAATAACTACTTGCCTTAAACTCATACCGCCATCATAGATGCTAACTCACGCAGCACATCTTGCCAAACCGGGACTTCTGCTCGCCACTGACTTTATTCATTGGTCCCATCACAACCTTAGTCTTTCCTCCACCTTCCTAAATCACCAGTCGGCTCATTTCACGCCATGCCTCGTCTTCCAACCATTACCTCATTCACTTCACAATAACGCTGAAAAAAATACATTACAATTCACTACACATTTATAAATATCTTTTAGTACTGATTACAGATCACCACTCAAATATCTGCCTATATATATAATCCCCAAAGAGGGTATTTACGGCAGCTGTAAAATATAGATTTTTGACCCTATGTATTGGCGTTTTGCAGGTGTACAATATGAGTAAGCTAGGGGGTCTGTCAGCCCTAGCGACCCCAAAGGGTAACGGGGTACCCGCTCAGAGTAACATCACGCCCTAACACTAACTTCTACACCACAACTATGCCAATACTGGGGTCAAAATAACGTTCCGTCGAGCCTCACCCACCAAGTCGACTCAACAGCCAATCACGTTTCGATTTTTCAATTGACGTCACTTCTCGCAACCTCTACTCTCATTGGTCGGCTCAACCTAATTGGATACTCTAGTGATTCATAACAATTATTTTGTGAAACTTAAATATATACACCCAAATGTATACCCAATATATGACAAACATACACATAACAAATGTATGAAATACAATGTTTAACTTTACACTCACAAATGATGACTTTGGAGTACTTATGATTACATCAGTATTATTAAATAATAAAAATAGTTATTCAAGCTGTAATTACAGTACAACACAGTACAGTATAGTATAGTACAGTACACTTCCGTACGCTACGATACATTACACTACTATACATTACAGTACTCTAGAATAAAGTTCCGTTCGGTACAATACAGTACAGTACTATACATTACAATAAAATACAGTACCGTACCATACACAACGGCTAAGGGCACAGTACTCTACAGTACAATAGATAACAATACAGTACCGTATAGTACAGTACACTACAGTATAGTACCGTACAATACTCTAAAGTACAGTACAGGATACAGTACAGTATTGTACACTACCGTACACTACAATCAAGGGTACAGTACAGTACAATACACTACAGTACATTAATGTACGGTACACTAAAATAAAATATAATACACTACAGTAAAGTAATCTACACTACAGTATACAAGAGTACAGTACGCTCTACTACTGTACACGATACATTTCACTACACTCCAGTTCACTACAAAAGAGTACAGTACAATACACTACAGTACCCTATAGTATAATACTCTACAGCATACTTGAGTAAAGGCTACAGTACACTACAATACAGTACAATACAGTTCAGTCATGTACAATACAGTATTCTACAGACTACAGTCCCCGGTAAAGTTCAGGGGCCGGATTCAGGAAGGTACTTACGAAGGTTTTTCCTCTTAGCTAAGAACGTTTTCCCTCTTAACGCCTTCGTGGCGGCTACGTCCCTATTCAATTAGCTACCCTAAGTGGAAAAACCTTCGTAAGTTCATTCCGGGATTTAAGTGTGGTTTCGACCACTCATAGCTTTACGTAAACTGGATATAAGTCATTTTTTCTCTACTACATAACACTGGGATCGATTTATGATATTGGAACATGACCAAAATGTCATAGCTGGTGAATCTAGTCAAGAGGAGTCCTTCATGTTAGTTATATATGCATTCTCTGCTTGAAACTTGAAGTAAATATGTGTTTGATGATAGTAGAATTAGTTTTATAATAGCAAGATATTATACCAGTAGTTATTAAGTAAATAAACACTGGTGAACATGAAATATGAGAGAAGGTGATGAGCCCTGCCTGATGGGATCATTTACTATCACCAAATGCCCCTGTTCACCTAGTAGTAAGGGTGTACCTTAGCTATACATACCCATTTCTAATTTATTTAGTTTGCTTTTATTTTGAAATTAAATCTGGGTGAGACATAAAATAAAAATATGCTGCACAAATGATGTTAGGTAAGGAGAAGGGTAAAAATGTCACAAACTTTATTCATTGAATACTTAAAGCTATAATTATGACTATATAGATTATTAAAAAAGAGAGAGGGAAGTAGGGGTCCAAGACCTCTTGCTGTTATACAATTTGGGTGTGGAACAAGTAATTATCAAAAGAAGGCACCATGCCGGGAAGGCTATGTAGCAGTAAGGCAGTGAGGTGAGGCAGCTACTTATTTGAGAAATGCTTACTTTATTTACCTTATAAGCTGACGCAACTTATTTTATTTGAGGAATACTCAGCTCATTCCTCTACATTTAGCATGGAACAAATTTGTGTCCAAGACCTCTTCCTGTTACTCAATTTGGCTGTGTGTAACCAAACTAGAAGTGCTCTACAAATCAAGGGACCCAGAATGTGGAATGACCTCCCGAATCATGTCAAAGGCTGTACCTCTCTCAACCAGTTTAAGATTTAAACGAAGTACTGCCTAATTAACTCCATGTAACCTAACTTACCTCCTAAATGTCAACCCATGTCTTGCTATTTTTTAAACAACGCTGTTCACCAACATGTGCAATTGCTGATTTATGCTATGTTAACCCCGCTTTTTGTATTTTTTATTCCTTCTTTCAACACAATTTATACCTAATCCCGATTACTATTAAGTTTTAGTCTGTGTTTTTTTCCCCCACACTTGCCCGAAATGCTATGAGTATTAGTGGCTTTAGGTATTGTATGTACAAGCTCTGTCTATAAATCCAACATTATGTTTGTAAATCAACTGTATGTACTTTTCCTGAATAAAATGTATTTATTATTTATTTTTTAATCAGTAAGTATTAAAAGAAGCCACCAAGCTGGGAAGGCTATGTAGCACCATTGTGTGTAACAATAAACCAATTTTTTTTTAACAAATAATGCACCTGTATGGTAAAACAAATCCTGTCAGCTCTAAAAATATTGATGCAGTTATTTAAATGAAAAATATAATGAAAGAAATATTACTAGTTTATTTTTATCCTATCTTTTTGTACTGTACAGTATATCCAAGGAAGTGAAAAATTGAGACATAATGCACAATTTAATGAATGATTAGCATGGATTAGCAGTTCAAAAGAAATATGACTATTACATATCAACATGAGATCTTAATGATCCATGGTCAACATGATTTAATAAGGATAATACAGTACTGAATATGTAATAATACAAACTATAATTTAAAATCTTTATTACTGATTTTTTTTATTAAGAAGATTAGGTATACACAGAAATGTACTACTACCCTATTCTATATGGAATATTACACAGTGTAGATAAAAAACTAACTATAAGTTTATCTAATACTTCCATCTCACAGGATTGTTAGACATACTGTACATGGAATCAATTTAGAAAATACCAGCCTCAATACAAAAAACAAATCAACTCTGACTAAACAACCCTAAGCAATTTTCACAAGAGGTAAGCACTGAATCATGGAAACATTATATTATAATTACTCTTACCAGTTTCTACAAGACTCCTCTCAAACAATGTATTTTTAAACATGTTTAGGTATACACAGCAATGTGCTGCTTCCCTATTCTGTATAAAGGACCACACAGTGTAGATCAAAAACCAGCTACAAGCTCATCCAACATTCTCACCTCACAGGATGGCCAGTCATACAAGGAATTAGGAGAGAACAAAATACTTAATGCTGATCTATTAGCCTCCACTGGCAAAATCTGGGTGCAGCACAAGAATATCTTCCAATATTCCTGAGTGTATGAAGTAATTACAGAGCTCAAAATAACTCATACCATTTGGTATGAAGTCACTGATAACAGGACAATCACAGATATAGTGTTGTAGAGTATGTTCTCTCAAGTAGGACTGAAAACAGATGTTTTTTTTCCACCAAGAGGGCTATAAACCCATAGAACCGCCTACCCGCTGAAGCCGTAAATGCCAAATTACAGCTAAAAAATATCATTAATACAATTGGTGGGCCCTTTAACAAGCCGCCGGCTTTCTGCCCTCTTCGAGGTTACTAGATAGTTAGTGGCCATTGGGTAAATTCAGTAAATATATACAATAATTGTCAGCGCATCTTCCGAGCAACAAGGACAGCTACACAGTATCTCTTAGAATTACGTATATAAACAACAAATGTAACATATTTGTTTCCTACAATGTTGGTGCTGGCTGTAGAAGTTGAAAAAACATTGTTTTACTTCGAAATATACTAATTTTATAAGAAAATTCGACGTAAATAGGAGGCAGTAGAGCTCCGATAAACCAGCGCTAAATCTTCAATATGAAGAATGTTCCTGCTCTCTGATTGGCCAAACGAAACACAGTAGTGACCTCTATCGGCACGCAGGTGAACCAACAATTTTCTTCCTAAGTATACCTTATTGAATCGCACCTCAGCATCTTCTTAGGGCGCACTTAGGAACCTTCGTAGCAAACCCACTTACGAAGAAATACACAGAGCTTCCTGAATCTAGGTCCAGTACACTACAATGCACTACAATACAATATAGTCCAGTAACGTAAATACAGTACAATGCAATTACGTACAGTACAGTACACGGTACAGTATAGTAGATGGTACAGTACAGTATACTACTGTACTCTACTGAACACTGCAAAACAGTATTGTATAGTGCAGTGCAGTACACTACATTATTGCATAGTATACTACAGTACCGTACAGTGCAATCCACTACAGTACTGTATACTACACAAAAGTACAGTACAGTATGGTACACTACAATATGGTACACAATAAAACTGTGTAATGCAGTGCAGTACACTACAATGCAGTACAGTACACTATAGAACACAACAGTACACTACCGTACACTCACACTTCCTTACTTGCCTTTCAAATGTACCAACGGCATCACCATTACAATTTTGTCTACTTAAATAACTGTTTCTTGATTGTAACAACGCGTAATCAGCACAAATTTCACCTCAGATGGGGAGACAGGAGATTGCTGCAATGGCGGTGTTTGGCAACTGACGCTCTAGTATCACTAACGACCATTCTTATTGCAGTATTACCTTTACAACCGTTTATTATACTCTCGAAACAACACCGATGTATATTTATATACGTGATTTAAGCCATACATGCACACTGCCACTAGTAATAACGAATATTTAACATGCACTCAAATAGTGTTGTACACATTTATGCAAAGTCATCAGTCATTTTGAATAATCAAGATCTTGTGCGTTACACTTTATTCATTTGAACTCTTGTGAGTCTTTTTTAGAGATTGACGCTATATTATGATATGTTAAGCTAAGCTAAGCAACCTAGCCTACACTGGACTAGGCTACGGTAAGCTAGGTAAGGTTAGATACAGTACCGTAAAATACACGGTACAATACACTACATTCCAGTACAAATCATTATAGTACACTACCCTACAATACAGTACACTACCGTTCAATACAGTATAGTACAATACACTATACGACAGTGCAGTAGAGCCTACAGTACAAGATACAATACACTACACTACCGTTCAATAGAGTATAGTACAATACACTATAGGACAGTGCAGTACAGTACAGTAGAGCCTACAGTACAGGATACAATACACTACATTTCAGTACAAGGTGCAGTACATTACACAACAGTAAAGTATAGTAGAGTATAGTGCAGCAGAGTGCACACCAGTACAGTATAATACATTAAAGAAAAGTGAACTACAACACAAAGTATTGTACTGTATTGTACATACAAGTACACTGGAACATTTTCTACTAGAAATTCACGTAAAAATCCTATTACAAATTCATATAGAAATCCTACTAACAAATCCCTAACAAATTCTACTTCAATTTCTCCTAGAAATCCTACTTCAAATTTCCATAAAATTCTTACTATAAATTCACAGAACAATCCTACTAGAAATTCCCCTGCAAATCCTACTAAAAATAACCATATAAATCCTACTAGGAATCCCATACAAATCCGACTAAACAATCACCTTTACATTTTACTACAAATCCTACAAGGAATTCTACTAGAAATCCTACTAAAAATCCAATAAAATTCCTACTAGCAATCCCCTATAAATCAGACTAAAAATCTCAATAGGAATCTCCTACAAATCATCTACAAATCCTACTAAAATTCCATAGAAATCCTACTAAGATTCCCCTATAAATCCTACTAGAAATACTATTAGGAATCCTAATATAAATCACCTACAAATCATACTAGCAATCCTACTACAAATCATACTAGAAAAACTATTAGGAATCCTACTAGAAATCACATATAAATCCTATTAGGAATCTCATTAAAATCGCACTAGCATTCCCCTAAAAATTCTACTAGAAATTCCCTCAAAATACTATTACAAATCCTACTATTTTCTTCAATATTTAATAATATTCTTCAATCTATATCAATGCAAATGTTCGATTGTGCATAACCGCTAATCAACTTCAGTTCTTTACCGATTGCCTTCAAATTTTGACACAACGTTGCCTTTGAATAATCGCGTCTTTTTTATATACCTACTATATAGATGGCACACCTCTGACAGGTAAAACTATGATTTTCTTCAAAACACCACCATCTGTTGCATTTCAAAGCAACACACATGCTATACTAAATATGTTACAATTCCATTTCAATGTTTCTGATTGCAATGATAATTGCATTTTACATACATTCTCATTTATTTGCATTTCAATTTCATTATTTTGTGTGATTTGCCTTGGAATTGAGCTGTGTGGTTTAACATACCGATCATTTCATGAATATATTTTTTTCCCCATATTTCCATGCCTTTTTTCACTGCAATTTTTATATTTCAATGATGGGGAACATCAGATCACTTCATGTTCCAAATTTTCTGATGGGAACATCACACCATTTGGTGTGCATCGGATGGTGGAGTGGGGAATGGTTGGGAGGCCGAGGACACGGGTGAGGGGGGGAATGGTGGGGAAGATTGGGCGACAATGAAGGTTGCTGTGCCTCAGCAACCCGTTCACAGGTACAGTACTCCTAGTATTGAAGACTTGAAAAATAGTGATACTCTTCATAAATATTATTATTCAGTAGTATTGAATAATGTACAGTATTAGTCATTATTAATATTATTCAATAATATTGATTATTATTATTTATTAGTATTTACTCTATTATTCAATATTATATATATTTTCATTACTATCGAATATTATTCAATATCGAATATTATTCAATATCAAATATTATTCAATAACATCAAATATTATTCAATAATATCCAATATTAGTCAATAATATCCAATAATATTCATTATGAAATTATATTGAATAATATTCAATATTATTAAATATGGATCAATATTATTGATTATTAAATATTATTGAATAATATTGATTATTATTCAATATTCTAAAATATTATTAAGTATTATTCATTATTCTACATTTATTGCTTCACATTATTCTATATTTTATTAAATATCATTTAATATTCTAGAATAACTTATTTCTTTTCCTAGGGCATTTCTACGTTAGCTGAACCTAACTTCTACCACTTTCCTTGGGGTCTATCTTCTCTTCAGACAGCAAAATACGCAAAAATCCACAACCTGCAAGACGCTTGGTGCTCACATCTCAACTCCAAGTCCACACAACCGGCTCCAGCCGCCCACCCAAAGCGACATGCCAGACTAGGTCCAGGAACAGTCACGAGGTAGTGTCGCACCCACGACCCTCTTCCCAATGTCAGCCCAGGACATGTTACCTGGCCCCAGGACTATATGCAACCGAGTATTTCAATTGCATATAGTCCTACGGACCATTCACGCTTGTTCGCATTTGTGTTCCTCACGTGTGCCCCAAAGAATGAGGCGATTTCATAAAATGCTATGCCCAAGATTACCATCAGAGTGCCGGCGGGGAAGTGGTTCAAATAGCTTCGGCTATCACTTCCTTCTGTTCGGTCACGATGGTGCCAGTTTTCATTTATTTATATTATATATATATTACACACACACACACAGGTATAGAGCTAGGATAATTATTCATCTAGAATAATTATCCTAACTATATACATATAAATAACCTACATATCCTATAATTATTATATAATATATAGATAATCTAGAAAATATACATTCAGATTATATGTATATTGGATAATCTAAATGCATCCTAGATATGCATCTAAAATATATGAAATATATATAATGTTCTGGATATAATCTATTATTTTTTTTTAATATTTTATTTATTTATGTATTTTAAAAAATATTTACTGAACCATATGCCAGTAGATTTCACTACAAATGAATGCCTACAGTCTATGTAAATATCCAAAACATAAAACTACGTATTACAATCTTGGTCGTAACTCAAACTATCAAACCACACACTTATTACTGTGTACACAACTGTTGAAGATTAATAAAGGTTATTAACACTACTATGTTTGCGTATATTATTTAATGTGTTCTATTAGTCTGCTGTTTCAGACTTATCAAAACTACATTCAAAAATCCCAACTTGTACATTACAAATCAACTAATACAATAATGAACATGTGATGCTGACAGTACACTCCTGTAATAATGGCACATATCACTATCTCCTAACTGATAAATATTAAAGGAATACCTTTGACATACTCCACAGTGAGGTCATAGGTCCCTTTACAAATCTATGCATAAGTATCCAATGGTAAAACAATATATAAAATTGAAGGCAAACATATCCATGGACACCAGTTAGTCAACAGACATGGCATCATCCTTATCTTGATCCTGGGTTTTATCAGAAACCTTCTTCCTTCTTACTGTCTTCCTCTTTACCTTTCTTCTTTCCCAAGGCCTGAAAGTAACAAAATCTATGAATGATTCATTCAATAGTACCATGACTTTCCCTAAAAGTCAAAATACAATATATCATGTATGCTCTACTGTCCTAGTTGTATTTACAGGAGATGAACTACACTAAATCGACAACTAAACACTATCAAGAGCCTATTAGTTTGTAAATCTACTTTTAAAACTGGGAATATTTGTCCAAACACTTGGTCATTATTTAAACATTAAAATAATCTGTTTATTATCCAAAATATTTCACTCGGTATGTATCCATATTAGCAATTCACAACTATGAGGCAAAGTATCAAATGTCTAGTTATTTGATCAGATTACAATAGAATACAGTAATAAGCTTTTGTCTAGTGTGGCCGATAACCCACCATTTAGTTTGTCGGTACTAACCAAATAGCTGGAAATATCCTTGCAGTATGTGTGGTCAGGTGACCATGACCTCACTTAACATCCTTCCCAGTGATACCACAGTAACCTATGACATCAGGTAAGGTACAACCTACATTTACATGTGCATCTATATAGATTATATATGAAAACAATGCACCAAACCAGGAAGGCTATGTAGCACCATCAAATGGGCGGAATAATCAGAGGCCGCTAAATATCACTAAGGATGCCAATATGAGAACAAACGCACAAAGCGAACGATACCAAATTTATCAAATTCACCAAAAATTCGATCGAGGGACAAGTGACTGCAAGGGATAATCGGAAACCAGAGCATAGAGAATGCCGTGAAGATGCCAAGTCTCCAGAGGCAGGTGATACATATATCTAGTCAGGAAATAACTTATGTGATGGCCTACACTGTCTGCAATCTTAGACCCATCAGTGAAGATTTAAATAAAATGGTTGTGTGAAGAAAAGTGTTCAAGGAAAACGCATTTCTGAACTGTAGGAGGGTTAAAAACTTCAGTAATGTGGCTCAGGGATTTACAAAATTTAGCAAGACACCCTCCACAGGAGGGCAAAGATGGAATACTAGGAGAAATATTGGTAATATTAACCGAAAGAATTTTGCAGGCGAGAAAACTGACAAGACGGAGATGGGTCAAGGGGAACATGAGGTACAGGAGGGGTAAAAGTCAAAGCACGACATACGCAACAGTGAGGGGTATTATAAGGTGCTCAAACACAGACTCGACTCAAGGTCACGGCCTCTTCCATTACTCGCCACCGTCGAGTTGCTCGTCGTCTCCACCCTATGCGCATTTCTCAAACAAGATACTTCATCGTTCTGTTCCGCCAAGCCACAACCTCTCCACACGCTACTCTCCTGGAAATCCATAATATGCATCAACTTATCAGCGACAACATTTCCTATTCTGTCCTACAACCATCTACGAACACCCCATTAACAATTCCTTATATTACACATTTCCGCAATGAAGAACATTTCAGTATATTTCAACTTCTAACAATTTGGATATTAATTTCATATAAAGGGTGTTAAAAGTTTGTCAACCTGTATGATGACAACTACAATACATAACAAAACACATTTTCAACCTCGGACGAGTCCTACTTTTATATACAATTCATTCAAACAGCAACCATGACAATCCCCACCAACCTCAAAACTAACCGTTTCTTATACATACAATTGCAGTGCTAAACGCAATTTTTTTCCTCCTCGGGGTTTAGTCATCCCGCAAATTTAACCCCCTCAGCCTCTCATTTCCTGTTACACTTCTGCCTAGCCAACATTAACTGCTAAACAACTACCTACTAATACCTATATGACCACACATTCCCGCTTACTTCTCCAGGGACATCTCTTCCTAGTACACAATTCTCAATTAACACTACAATATCAACTCAACACAAATATACTTACTGCTACACACGACAACCCCCCCCCCCTGGACCAATACCTGAAGTTAACAACGCACTTACATTTCAAGGACGAATAATCAGGACATGTTCCTTTCACTTCTGCCTATATTACTCTTACAACACGCGCTAGCCCTCATTACAATTTTCACTTTACACCAATATTAATACACACCGCCTACACCCCCCCCCCCAACTGTAATGTCGCCACCCACCTACACATTCAATATTTAACAGCCTCGTCTCCAGTGCAAATTAATCAACCTCAACATTTACATTCACTCCATGTATCAACAAATCATTCTTAAACCTTCATGATTTTATGAAGTCTTCCTCCTATGAAGGAGGTCACGCTTATTTCATGCAGTACCATTAACATAAGCTATAATCAGTACTAAATTTAAATATTATAATGGTTATTGTTACTAGCACCTGTATGTCAAACAACCTACAGCGAAATATGTTTGTCACTAAGAAGACAGCAAGGCAACGGATTTTCAAAACGTTCCCCCTCTCATGTCAAATTAAAGTGGTCTGGTTACCAGAGTACATAAACTCTCCATTAAACGCTTGGTGAGGGGGATGGGGGCCTTACTACACCACTATAAAAGTTGTTGAAAGACACGACGCGCGAACCGTCAGCCAAAACCCTATCGACAGTTATTCAGTACTCTTAACTTTTCCGGAAGCAACACCATCCTGCAGCAAAACTCAGTTTATAAAGTCGAAAAATGAACACTTTTACACCACTGACTCACAGGTTAAGGCGCTTCAGTTTTCAATGAAAACACTCGCTAGGAGCGCCCCGCTATGCCTGTAGTAGTCGTCAAACTCCAACTTAACACCTCAATGTCCACCTCATACCATCCCCTCAAACTTCGTTATTTAACATCCAAAATACACTTTATTGCATCACCCCTCAATCTACTGCCTTCAGACCTTTTTACATGTAAATCCCGTCCACCACGCCCTATCGTCATCACGTACATTTACTTTGCTACACCTCGAGTGGGTCACACGACGGCGTTAGGCCCGGAACACTTCCCTTAGTGGCCACGTTCTTATTAACTACTTGAACCCTACCTTACATTGCCTGTAAAAGTGTTGCTTTAACACCTTTCTTAATATGCTTACTCATCCGGTCTATACAGTTTCCTATTAACAACAAACTAACATGTTATTACTTCCTACTTTATTATTACACCAACTTCTCTATGGGACACTAAATAATTACATGTTAACTAATTAGTCATCAACGTTGACAAATTTACGAAATGATTATATCTTCAATACTTCCACTCTATTTTATTCCCACTTTAATTATTTCACAACGTGAACACTAATTCCTGCAAAACTACCTTTGTCACATTCAACTTCCACAACATTTAAGTGATAATAACTACTCTCGGCCGCCTCAACGTCACATTCAAACCCACACACTCACCTTTAGACTAGTAACGTGGCCCAACCTCAAACCTATCCCCACGATTCTTCTACAAGACTAGTCACACACTGCAAAGTCTTCACGAATAGGGCACTTGAAGCGTCTCCGTGTTCTTCCAGACAGCCCAGGGGTCCTACCAATCTGTCCGCTATTACCTGCAACAAGGCAACGTCATGTTAGCAATATCAATTATTCAATCATGCCTATACCATACCTTTAATTGCAACATGTACTTACTTTCACTAAACTAATTTTATGCTCCCAATTTCTAAATGCCACTTAAAACCATAGATACCACTTAGATAGTCAACGAGTTTTGCAGCCGTTACTTGTGGCCTCGACACCTCTGAGTACCTAATACTATTAACCACAGTCTCACTTTACTACGCTATCCTATTACAATATTACCAGGCCTCTAAACTTACAATAGATATTCAATAACTACTCGCCTTAAACTCATACCGCCATCATTGATGCTAACTCACGCAGCACATCTTGCAAAACCGGGACATCTGCCACCACCTTCTCCCCACTGACTTGATTCATCGGTCCACCACTGGTCCCATCACAACCTTATTCTCTCCTCCACCTTCCTAAATCACCAGTCGGCTCATTTCACGCGATGCCTCGTCTTCCAACCATTACCTCATTCACTTAACAATAACGCTGAAAAACAAACATTACAATTCACTACACATTTATAAATATCTTTTAGTACTCATTACACCTCACCACTAAAATATCTGCCTATATATATAATCCCCAAAGAGGGTATATACGGCAGCTGTAAAATTTATATTTTGGACCCTATGTATTAGCGTTTTGCGGGTATACAATATGAGTGTAAGCTAGGGGGTCTGTCAGCCCTAGCGACCCCAAAGAGTAACGGGGTACCCGCTCAGAGTAACATCACGCTCTAACACTAACTTCTACACCACAACTATGCCAATACTGGGGTCAAAATAACGTTCCGTTGAGCCTCACCCACCAAGTCGACTCAACAGCCAATCACGTTTCGATTTTTCACTTGACGTCACATTCTCGCAAACTCTACTCTCATTGGTCGGCTCCACCTAATTGGATACTCTACTAATTCATGACAATTTTTTTGTGAAACTGAAATATAGATACCCAAATGTATACCCAATGTATGAGAAACATTGTTCGACTTTACACTCACAAATCATGACTTTGGATTACATATTATTATTAAATAAGTAGTATTATAATGATTAAATATTACAAATACTTATTCAACATGTAACTACAGTACAACACAGTACAGTATAGTATAGCACAGTACAGTACACTTCCGTACGGTACGATACATTAAAGTACTATACATTACAGTACTGTACAGTACAGTTACGTACGGTACAGTACAGTACTAGACATTACAATACACTACAGTACCGTATGATACAGAACACCCAAGGGCACAGTACTCTACACTACAATAGACAACAGTACAGTACCGTATAGTACAGTACACTACAGTAAAGTGGAGTACAGTACCCTACATAACTGTACAGTACACTACAACGTACAGTTCAGTACCGTACAATGCAGTAAAGAACCGTACACGCCAGTCCAGTACACTACTGTATACTACACAAAAGGACAGTACCGTACACTACATTATGGTACAGTACAATATGGTACAGAATAGTACACTATAATGCAGTGCAGTACAGTATAATACAGTACGGTACAGTGCACTACAAAACATTAAGTACAATGCACTACAGAGCAGTACAGTATAGGACACAACAGTACACTCACAGTTCGTTACTTGTCTTTCAAATGTACAAACGGCATCACCATTATAATTTTTTCTACTTAAATAACTGTTTCTTGAATGTAACAACGCGTAATAAGCACAATTTTCACGTGAGATGGGTAGGGAGGAGATTGCTGCAATGGCGGTGTATGGCAACTGACGCTAGTATCACTAACGACCATTGTTTTTGCATTATTACCTTTCCAACCGTTCATTTTCTTCTTTAAACAACAACAATGTATATTTATATACGTGATTTAAGCCATACATGCACACTGCCACTAGTAATAACGAAGATTTAAACATTCACATGCAATCAAATAGTATTTTACACATTTATGCAAAGTCATCAGTCATTTTGATTAATAAAGATCTTGTGCGTTACACTTTAATCATTTGAACGCTTTTAAGTCGTGTTTTTAGACAATGGCGCTATATTATGCTATGTTAAGCCAAGGTAAGCAAGCTACGCTACACTGCACTACGCTACGGTCAGCTAGGTAACGTTAGATACACTACCGTCAAGTACAAGGTACAATGCAGTACAAAACATTATACTCCACTACCCTACAATACAGTACACTACCGTTCAATACAGTATAGTACAATACACTATAGGACAGTGCAGTAGAGGCTACAGTACAGGATACAATACAGTACAGGGTGCATTACATTACAGAACAGTAAAGTATAGTACAGCATAGTGCAGAGCAGTACAGTACAATACATTAAAGGAAGGTGAAGTACAATACAAAGTATTGTACTTTATTGTACATACAAGTACAGTGCAAGATTTTCTACTAGAAATTCCCCTAAAAATTCCCAAACAAATCCTAATACAAATCATACTAGAAACTACCTTACAAATCCTACTAGAAATTACCATAGAAATCCTACTAGGAATACCCTAAAAATCCTACTCAAAAATCAACTATACATTTTACTACAAATCCTACTAGAAATCCTACAAGCAATCCTAAAAATCCGACTATGATTCCAAGAAAAATCCTACTAGGATTCCACTACAAATCCAACTAGAATTCATCTACAAATACTACTTGCATTCCTACTAAGAATCCCCTAGAAATCCTACTATAAATATCTATAAATCCTACTACAAATCTCTAGAAATCATACTACAAATCATAATAGAAAAACTATTATGATTCCTACTATAAATCACCTATAAATCTTACTAGGATTCTCACTATAAATCCCAATAGGAATCCCCTAAACATACTACTACAAATTACCTAACAATACTATTGCAAATCTTACTATTTCCGTCAATATTTCATATTATTGTTCAATCTATATGAATGAAAATGTTCGTTTGTCCATAACAGCTATTCAACTTAACTTCTTTACCCATTGCCTGGATTTTTGGACACAACGTTGCCTTTGAATAGGCCCATCTTTTTTCTATACCTTCTATATACATGCCACACCTGTGACAGGTAAAACTATGCTTTTCTTCAATACACCACCATCTGTTGCATGTCAAAGCAACACACGTTATACTAAATATGTTACAATTCAATTTCAATGTTTTTGATTGCAATGATAATTTGATTTTTCATACATTCTTATTTATTTGCATTTGGATTCCATTATTTTGTGTACATTGCATTGGAATTGAGCAGTGTCGTTTACCATACCAATCATTTCATGATTATAATTCATTTTTTCATATTTTCATTCCTTTTTTTTATTCAATTCTTATATTTCACTGATGGGAACATCAGATCACTTTAGGTTCCAAATTTTCTGATGGGAACATCAGACCATTTCGGAACGCATCGGACGAGGGAATGGGGAATGGTTGGGAGGCCGAGGACACGGGTGAGGGGGGAATGGTGGGGAAGATTGGGCGACAATGAAGGTTGCTGTGCCTCAGCAACCCGTTCAGAGGTACAGTACTCCAAGTATTGAAGACTATTTTTCAATAGTGATACTCTTCATAAATATTATTATTCAGTAATAGACTCCTGAGCGTGATTTTTAAGCCGTATTCTGACTCTCTGCGCCTATTTTCAGTTTCAAATTACGACGTTTCATACCGAAAATATGCCAATTACTTTAAACGGCGATGGGTCATATTTTGCCCAAACCCCCCTGCAGTTTTCAAAATGTCCGAAATATCGGAAATTTGACTCCTGAGCGTGATTTTTGAGCCGAATTATGACTCTCTGCGCCTATTTTCAGTTGCAAATTACAACGTTTCATACCGAAAATATGCCAATTACTGTAAACGGCTATGGGTCATATTTTGCCCAAACCCCCCTGCAGTTTTCAAAATGTCCGAAATGTCTGAAATTTGACTCCTGAGCGTGATTTTTGAGCCGAATTCTGACTCTCTGCATCTATTTTCAGTTTTAAATTACGACGTTTCATACCAAAAATATGCCAATTACTGTAAACGGCGATGGGTCATATTTTGCCCAAACCCCCCTGCAGTTTTCAAAATGTCCGAAATGTCGGAAATTTGACTCCTGAGCGTGATTTTTGAGCCGAATTCTGACTCTCTGCGCCTATTTTCAGTTTAAAATTACGACGGGCACCCACAGGTCTGAGCGAGCACCCACAGGTCTGAGCGAGCACCCACAGGTGTGAATAAGCACCCACAGTTCTCAGCGAGCACCCACAGGTGTGAACAAGCACCCACAGGTCTGAGCGAGCACCCACAGGTCTGAGCGAGCACCCACAGGTCTGAGCGAGCACCCACGGGTCTGAGCGAGAACCCACGGGTCTGAGCGAGAACCCACGGGTCTGAGCGAGAACCCACGGGTCTGAGCGAGCACCCACGGGTCTGAGCGAGCACCCACAGTTCTGAGCGAGCACCCACAGGTCTGAGCGAGCACCAACATGTCTGAGCGAGCATCCACAGGTCTGAGCGAGCAGCCACAGGTCTGAGCGAGCACCCAAAGGTCTGACCGAGCACCCACAGGTCTGACCGAGCACTCACAGGTCTGACCGAGCACCCACAGGTCTGACCGAGCACCCACAGGTCTGACCGATCACCCACAGGTCTGACCGATCACCCACAGGTCTGACCGATCACCCACAGGTCTGACCGATCACCCACAGGTCTGACCGATCACCCACATGTTTGAGCGAGCACCCACATGTTTGAGCGGGCACCCACAGGTGTGAGCGAGCACCCACAGGCGTGAGCGAGAACCCACGGGCCTGAGCGAGCACCCACGGGCCTGAGCGAGCACCCACGGGTCTGACCGAGCACCCACGGGTCTGAGCGAGCACCCACGGGTCTGAGCGAGCACCCACGGGTCTGAGCGAGCACCCACAGGTCTGAGCGAGCACCCACAGGTCTGAGCGAGCACCCACAGGTCTGAGCGAGCACCCACAGGCGTGAGCGAGAACCCACGGGCCTGAGCGAGAACCCACGGGCCTGAGCGAGAACCCACGGGCCTGAGCGAGCACCCACGGGTCTGAGCGAGCACCCGCGGGTCTGAGCGAGCACCCGCAGGTGTGAGCGAGCACCCACAGGTGTGAGCGAGCACCCACAGGTGTGAGCGAGCACCCACAGGTGTGAGCGAGCACCCACAGGTGTGAGCGAGCACCCACAGGTGTGAGCGAGCACCCACAGGTGTGAGCGAGCACCCACAGGTGTGAGCGAGCACCCACAGGTGTGAGCGAGCACCCACAGGTGTGAGCGAGCACCCACAGGTGTGAGCGAGCACCCACAGGTGTGAGCGAGCACCCACAGGTGTGAGCGAGCACCCACAGGTGTGAGCGAGCACCCACAGGTGTGAGCGAGCACCCACAGGTGTGAGCGAGCACCCACAGGTGTGAACGAGCACCCACAGGTGTGAACGAGCACCCACAGGTGTGAACGAGCACCCACAGGTCTGAACAAGCACCCACAGGTGTGAACAAGCACCCACAGGTCTGCGCGAGCACCCACAGGTCTGAACGAGCACCCACACGTGTGAGCGAGCACCCACACGTGTGAGCGAGCACCCACACGTGTGAGCGAGCACCCACACGTGTGAGCGAGCACCCACACGTGTGAGCGAGCACCCACACGTGTGAGCGAGCACCCACACGTGTGAGCGAGCACCCACACGTGTGAGCGAGCACCCACACGTGTGAGCGAGCACCCACACGTGTGAGCGAGCACCCACACGTGTGAGCGAGCACCCACACGTGTGAGCGAGCACCCACACGTGTGAGCGAGCACCCACACGTGTGAGCGAGCACCCACACGTGTGAGCGAGCACCCACACGTGTGAGCGAGCACCCACACGTGTGAGCGAGCACCCACACGTGTGAGCGAGCACCCACACGTGTGAGCGAGCACCCACACGTGTGAGCGAGCACCCACACGTGTGAGCGAGCACCCACACGTGTGAGCGAGCACCCACACGTGTGAGCGAGCACCCACACGTGTGAGCGAGCACCCACACGTGTGAGCGAGCACCCACACGTGTGAGCGAGCAAGTGACAAGCAATTTTTTTTAAGAAAAAAAAAAAATGGTGCTACCCGTTTTACGTAATTGCAACACGAAACCAAGTATATTAAGATTCGATTTCAACGTTACCGATTGCATTGATGAAATTTGTTTTCATGGACGTAAGACTTTGATTTAATTATTTTGGTGTGACAATACGTTTTGAAGCGAGCCGAGATGTTTAACACGCCACATATTTCACGAGTACTTCATTTCATATCGTTTACCTTTTCTTTACCGTTCCAATTTTTCTGATGGGAACGCATCGGAGGAGGGAGTGAGAAGTGATAGGAAGACTGGGAATGGGGGGCCCCAAAGTTTAGGGACGAGAGTTTTTAGAATGGTGGGGAGAACGAGGCTGCTGTGGTTCGGCAACACGTGGCCGGGTACAACTAGTGTTTAATAAATGTTACACTTTTATAGGCAAAATAAAATCAAATATTTACTAAAATATTTAAGAAAACAAATATACGTTTACTCACGGTAAGAAGTTGGGCAACGACAAGCACCTGGGAGACTACCAGGGTTGTCCACAATATTAGCCAGCAACTGTTGGTCATCTGAAAAATATTGTAGTTCATATTAACTTAAATCAATAACGTCCCCAATGCGGCAAAACCGTTCTAGTTAACATTTTTTATATAATAAGCTTGTTAAATTGCACAAAGTACTGGAGGCTGGATGAGTACCGACATTGAATGTAGCAAGACAATGAAGATAATTTTACCAGTTTCTTTTTCTCAGGCATTAGTCAAAAGCAGAAGTTTATCATCTTCGTAAATAACTAGAAGAGGCGAGGGGAAGTGTGACAAATGAGCAGGATAGAACACTGACACCCATATACCAACTTCAGTGTGAAAAATAAAAAATGAAAATACCAAGAACCGTTATGCAGCGCCGCTTTCGTAACATTATTAAACCTAAGCAAAGAACTATAAACTAATCCGTTTACACACAAACCTTGCAGTATAGAGAGAGTGTTATCACCACAGGAAGTTGGGGATTGAATGTCAAGTGCAGGAAGGTGGCCCAGCTCGTTGAACTCCCCCACACACTATAAACACTCGCACTAACAAGAGACAATAGAAGAAGGATAGGAAAGCTCTCTATAAAATATATAGATCATGTATCACCCAACCCGACGCTCGCCCTGCCTAACAGCGCCATCTATTGACGAGTGCGCCATCTACAGGAGAAAGTGGTACTATTTCATTCCCTTCCCATTAACATTATATCACTAACTTTCTTGAATGATTGTAAAAGTTCTTTGTTTCTAAAATATGTCGTGGTAAATAGTTTGTTAATAACTTCACTAACTACAAAGTTTTCAATTTTTTACCATGATTAAGCTACTATATAGAAGCAAATTAAACATAAATGAGTCCACAATGTAGAGAGACCAATAACGAGTCTCGCGGGACTGACCTCAGTCCTTCTATACGGCGCTTCGTTCTTTTTCGTTCGTGACCCAGTTTAATGTTATGCACATGAGACCAGAAGGCATGGCAGGATGTGCAGAATACCCCCTTTGAAAAGCAGAGGTGCAACAGGTACTCTGAGAGAGAACTCTATCAACATCAGAGGCCCGAAACTGTTCAACACGCTTCCACTACACATAAGGGACATAACTGGCCGACCCCTCAGTGTTCAAGAGAGAACTATCAACATCATAGGCCCGAGACTGTTCAACACGCTTCCACTACACATAAGGGACATAACTGGCCGACCCCTCAGTGTTCAAGAGAGAACTATCAACATCATAGGCCCGAGACTGTTCAACACGCTTCCACTACACATAAGGGACATAACTGGCCGACCCCTCAGTGTTCAAGTGAGAACTCGATAAGCACCTCCAAAGGATACATGATCAACCAGGCTGTGATTCATACGTCAGGCTGCGAGCAGCCGCGTCCGCCAGCCTAGTTGACCAGTCCAGCAACGAGGAGGCCTGGTCGAGGATCGGGCCGCGGGGTCGCTAAGCTCCGAAAACACCTCAAGGTAACCTCAAGGTACGATAACGAAGGGTGGGGAGTGTAGACTTCGAGGGAATCCACAGGGTGCCTACCAGTACCCAAGTGATGTCATAGAGTGAGGTCCTTGCCTCTTGTCCCAATCAAGTAGTGGCTATGATATATTATAAGAACATTGCACACTGTTGAAGACTTCAGAGAGGCACTTACCAGCCGACCACCCTCACAACAAGCTCAGGTAAGTCTCAGGGCGGGGCGCTGCTGCTCCTGCTTCCACCGCTGTTCCCACTACAACTTGTTTTTAATCTGAGTGTTTTTTTACCCAAAGCGTGTTTTTGTTTAATGTGAATGTATAATCACCTAGTTGTGATTGCGGGGGTTGAGCTCTGGCTTTTTGGTCTCGCCTCTGAACGGTCAATCAACTGATGTACAGATTCCTGAGCTCAGTCTCCACCTGTGTCCCCTTGTTCGTGTACCACCAGTGTTAAACAGTTTATCTTTATCTAGCCTGTCGATTTCTCTTAGAATTTTGTAGGTAGAGATCATGTCTCCCCGAGCTCTCCCTTCTTCCAGTGACGTTAAGGGTATTTCATGCAACCTTTCCTCGTAACTCATGCCTGTTAGTTCTAGGACTAGCCTAGTAGCATACCTCTGAATTTTTTCCAGCTTAGTCCTATGCTTGACAAGTTACGGGCTCCATGCTGGGGCCGTATACTCCCAGAAACGGGGCCTCCTGTTTCCACTGCCTAGTTTCATTACCTTACATTTACTCGGGTTGAACTGTATTAGCCATTTGTTGGACCATTCATTCAGTTTCTCTAGATCATCTTGTAGCCTCCTATACTATCTTCCTCTGAGTATAGGTCCAAGGACTGAACCCTGTGGGACTCCACTGGTGACGCCTCGCCAAGCTGAGACCTCACCCCTCACAGTGACTGCTGTCTTCTGTTACTTAGGTACTCCCTTATCCAATGGAGTACCTTCCCTTTCATTCCAGCCTGCATCTCCAGCTTGTGCACTAGTCTCTGGTGTGGTACGGTGTCAAAGGCTTTCTGGCAATCATTCATATTAAGTTCATGTGATGTTCGTGTTCCCATTTTATGTTCTTCATGTGCTGTTCGTGTTCAGTTTTTATGTTCATGTAGAGCTCGTGTTCGTAATGTATGTTCTTCATGGGTTCTTGTTCTCTTTTTATGTTCTGGATGTTTTATGTGGTGTTCGAGTTCCCTTTTTACGTTCTTCATGTGACATTCACTTTGCATGGTCTTCATGTGTGTTTTTCCGTGCATCAAGACCACACCGAGGGATCTTATGCCACTCATTTTAGCCATTAAAACTTCCAGGAAACATTATCCAGTTTTGTAACACCTCAAACTTGTAAACTTGTAAACAATGTCCGTCACTAGATATTCCCACCGTCGACGGCTTCCCGGTCCTTGTTTACCTCCTCACACTAAGCCACCCACACCAGTAAGTAAGTAAATAAGTAAGTGAGTAAACCTGCTGGTACAGAGGGAATCTCACCGTGGGTATTGAAAGAATGTGCAGAAGCACTTTGCTTGCCCCTCTCCTGAGGGCATTGTAGGTCACTGGAGACGGGCGACCTACCATAAATAATGAAGACAGCTAATATAGTCCCAATATACAAAACGGTGACAGGCAAGAGGCACTGAACTACAGGCCAGTGTCCTTAACTTGTATACCATACAAGGTGATGGAGAAGAACGTGAGAAAAAACCTAGCGAGACATCTGGAGAGAAGAGACTTCGTGACAACCCATCAACATGGGTTCAGGGAGGGTAAATCTTGCCTCACTGGCTAAATATAATTCTACGATCAGGTGGCAAAGATTAAGAAAAAAAAGAGAAGGCTGGGCGGACTGAATTTTCATGGACTGTTGGAAAGTCTTTGACACAGTACCGCATAAGAGGCTGGTACATAAGCTGAAGAAACAGGCAGGAGTAACTGGTAGGGTGCTCCAGTGGATAAGGGAGTACCTATGCAATAGGAAGCAGAGAGTTACTGTGAGGGGTGAGACCTCAGATTGGCGTGAAGTCACCAGTGGAGGTCCACAGGGCTCTGTACTCGGTCCTATCCTGCTTCTAATATACGTAAATGATCTCTCGGAGGGTATAGAGTCATTCCTCTCAACGCTTGCTGACGACGCCAAAATTATGAGAAGGATTAAGACATAGAAGGACAGCTTTAGGCTTCAAGAACACCTGGACCAGTTGCAGGAATGGTCGAACAAATGATTGTTAGAGTTTAACACAAGCAAATGTAAAGTATTGAAGATAGGTGTAGGGAGCAGGAAGCCAGTTACAAGGCATCATATGGGGGATGAAATTCTTCAAGAGTCAGAGAGACTTGGGGGTTGATAGCACGTCAGACCTGTCCCCTGAAGCCCATATCAAGAGGATAACATCAGCGGCATATGCCTGATTGGCCATCATAAGAGCGGCCTTTGGAAACTTGTGTAAGGAATCATTCAGAACATTATATACCACATATGTCAGGCCAATCCTGGAGTATGCAGCTCCAGCATGGAGTCCATATCTAGTCAAGCATAAGACTAAACTGGAAAAGGTTCCAAAGTTTGGCAACAGACTAGTATCCCAACTGCAACCCGTTCTCGCAAATTCGTAAAGTCAATATTGACTTATTAACTACGTGCATAGGTGATATACTAAACATAATAGATACCCATAAAAAGATTCATAGAAAACACCGACCTTACCTAACCTTGTTAGTATCTTAAGATAAGCATCTTATTGCTTCGTAATTACAATTATTACTTAACCTATACCTATTATAGGTTAGGTAATAATTGTAATTACGAAGCAATAAGATGCTTATCTTAAGATACTAACAAGGTTAGGTAAGGTTGGTGTTTTCTATGAATCTTTTTAAGGGTATCTATTATGTTAAGTATGTCACCTATGCACATATTTAATAAGTCAATATTGACTTATTAAATTTGCGAGAACGGGTTGCCCAACTGAGAGGTATGAGCTACGAGGAGAGACTACGGGAATTAAACCTCATGTCGCTAGAAGACAGAAGTGTTACGGGGGACATGATCACTAAATACAACATTCTAAAAGGAATTGATATGGTAGATAAAGACAGGCTATTTAACATTAGGGTCACACGCACTAGGGGCCACAGGTAGAAATTGAGTGCCCAAATGAGCCACAGAGATTTTAGAAATAATTTCGTTAGTGTGAGAGTAGTTGACAAATGGAATGCATTAGGTAGAGATGTGGTGGAGGTTGACTCCATACACAGTTATCCAATGTAGATATGATAGAGCCCAGTAGACTCAGGAACCTGTACATAAAGTTGATTAACAGTTGAGAGGCGGGACCAAAGAGCCAGAGCTCAACCCCCGCAAGCACAACTAGGTGAGTACACCACCCACCCCACTAAGCCACCCACACCAGCCCCCCCTCTCTCTCTCTCTCTCTCTCTCTCTCTCTCTCTCTCTCTCTCTCTCTCTCTCTCTCTCATTCTCTCTCTCTCTCTCACACATTCTCTCAATTTTTCCATGCTCTGCATCATCATCATTCTTCTTGGCACTGAGATATTGTTTATGTAAAACCGATAAAGAATAATGCTGCCGAAGCCAAGTGAAGGATGGAGAGGAGGAGGAACTCTACGAGAAGTGAAGCAGAGGAGGAGGAGGAGAAGGAGAAGTGGAAAGACAAATACAAGAGTTTAAGGACAAAGTGTTAAATGAGGAAGAAAGGAGAAGGAAAAAAAGAATCGGAGGATGAAATGAAAAAAAGCTGAATAAATGATAGAAGCAAAGTTAATGCAGATGAGGAGAGATAAGGAAGACATTGACAGAAGGAGAGAAGAAAGTAGGGTAAGTAGAGGAAAAAGAGAAAGTTGAGGAAAATGTAGAAATGAGAAAAGGAAAATGTAATAGATGAGGATCAGTGGAGAAGTAAGAAGATGGACACTAAATGAGGAATAACATGGTGGTAGACAAATGGAAGGTGTAGGAGAGAGGCGGAGAAGAGAGAGTACCAAGCGGACTGATGTCGGCGTCGAGAGCACGACCCTCCTGCTGTATGCGAGACCTCCACTAACAGGTCTTAGTGGAGGTCTCGGTATCCACGGGAGGTCGGCCTCCCAGGCCTCCCAGGCCTCCCATGGTCTGGGAGACAACGCTGCCTATTGAGCCACAACGACACAATAATTCCCAAACTTGTTTTTCTTCATAACGATATTTCCTTTCCTTTACCTAATCGATGAAATAATCACAAAACCCATTGCAATGCAACACACAGCTGGTAGCGAAGTCTCGCTACGGTCTGCGAGTTCGGAACACTTGGAAACCATGAGCAAGTATCCAAAGTTTACCTGAGGTGTGAAAGAAGGTTGATGTCCAACCGGCTGTGGGTCGCATGACTGAACAATGGTCAGAATTTTAAGAACACTAAGAGAAAGTGAGAAACGCATAACACAGCGGAAATGTTTTTTGACATGTATTGCGACGGAACAAAAATCTCGCATCAAGTAGGTTGGTGTTTAATCCTCGACCGTCTACAAGTGATTGGGAACCATTCCTTCCCTCCGTCCCATCCCAAATCACTAGCCTGACCCCATCCAAGTGCTATACAGTCGTAATGGCTTGGCGCTATCCCCTGATAATTCCTTCCTTCCTTCCCATTGTTTATACTAATCATACTTAGTGCAGTACAAAGTTTCAACAAATTATTTGAGTCTGAAAGCATTGATAAGGAAAAGATGTTTGTTGATCTGTTTTAGCTTGTTAGATCAATTGGGAAGAAGGTTCTGCTTCACCAGCCCGTCCTCCTAAGGTTCCCCAACATCTAGAAACCGTCGTGGTGAAGTGCCCTTATCCTAACTTACCAGAGGACCCAAAACAGAAAACTAGACAGTATGTCAATTTCGCGAGCCAATGCCATTTTCAAGTACAATACGACGATTTTTGGCCTTGGGTGGAATATATTAGTCAAAATGTGATGTTCTATTAGGAGGACAGGTTGGCTTCCTACCTGCAATGTTGACCTGCTCACTTGCCATATTAAAGAATATTTGAACCCAAAGCTGTGGGAAAAATCCTAGCAGGCATTTATTTATTTTTATTATATTTTTGTTAACTTTAATATTGAATTAGTATGATTCTAAGTGGACTGTATATTTTGATTCAGCCAGCCAGAATCTTATCTGCACATAGTTTGGAGGGACAATTATAACTTACACCACTATGAGTGGATATATTATGAGCTACAATTGATTACCTCTTGCAAAATATTAATTATACCACATATGGTGGCCTACTCTACAATATTATTAAATCTTCTTTAGTAATAAAAAAGATATCCTTAGCTGTGTAGTTATGACCTGATTAGGCTGTATATTTTCATCCAAGATATGTTTAGGGTGTGGCTACATGTGCTTCAGAGTGCCAGGTAATGGCGCCTAACACGGTGGCGTCTGTGTACAGCCAGGGGGTAGCAAGAAACGTCACAGTTTATGTGGGTCAGCTTATCTTTTCAGTAATACAATTTACCTGCCTAAGGAATGGAACTAGTAATGGTTCCATAAACATATAAAGTACAGGTGTGACATGGATATTGTGTGTGTGTAGTGCTGAGTAAAACACTTACTTTGTTAGAGCTTTAAGCACACTGTATAACTGCCAGACTTATCTAAAACAGTAAATGGCCAAAAACATGTAATAGATAACTGGTAAGACGGATACTCAGGTAGTCCTGTGGTTGTAGAGGTTGCTGTGGCGAGGCACTAGGCTAGTGCAGTCTATCGTGCGTGCTGCGTGTCACAAAATCTCCAGAAGCCCGTGTCGTGTTTCTCTGTTTACATTGTGTGTGTGCGTGACTCGCCTCCCTCCTCACTCAGCTGGTGTTCCAACAATATCTGCGGGTTCTATCTATGTCTTAAGGAATAGGGAGTCAAGCTATGTATTTCTGGTGTATTTATTTATATTCAGGCCTAGTGAATACTATATTATTACGTTTAAACACTAGATTGTGGTTTAAAAGAAATGAGAGTTAATATTTACGTGTTGTTGATAACGTCACGAAATACCATTCTCTGATTCTCAAAGGGTAACTGTAGTTTGTTAACGTGTCTGTTGGATTTCCGACAAAAGCCTTACGTGGGCTACCACTTTGAAACAAAAATTGAATAATTAAGACGTAATAAACTTATTACAACGGAGGTAGAATATATTTTGAGACACTGATGTCGAAGTTTTCACTCATATGTGTTTCAACAGCTGGCTGCCTGAAAATATATATAATGTAAACATCTCTCAGCAAATCATATGTTGCAGCCAAGCAACGACAGCTCTTTTAGTTTAGGAAATCAAGAAGTACTTCACAAGAAATGGCTAAGGCCGAATTCCATTTAGCAATAATAAATTTAGTTGATTGGAATAACAAAACAGATGAAGGCTTCTTCTGGGATGAAGTTCTTAAATTAAAAGATGCCACCGTTTGCAGGCGATGAGTCACAATAACGTGGCTGAAGTATGTTGACCAGACCACACACTAGAAGTTGAAGGGACGACGACATTTCGGTCCGTTCTGGACCATTCTCAAGTCGATTGTGTCAAGACAATCGACTTGAGAATGGTCCAGGACGGACCGAAACGTCGTCGTCCCTTCAACTTCTAGTGTGTGGTATGGTCAACATGCCACCGTTTTAAATACATTTGAAGAAATTAGCAATTGTGCCGCTATCTCTGCATTAATATTGAAACATTCAAATGCTGCAATAGAGTATTGAGCCCGATGAACTATATCAAATCCAAACTGAGAAATAAAATGAACTTAGAACTGCTAAATGTCACGTTGATAGTCAAATTGAGTTCATCTTGATTATTTGTTAGATGTATATCAGGAATATATAGATCTTTTCACATGTTTTCATGTCTTTTTTTATGTAAAAGAGAATTGAGTTGGCATCACTGCCTCTCGCCTCTTAACTGGATAAGTAGGTATAGTGCTATTTATAGTGCTATAGTGATATATATATATTTATATTAGTTTCCATCTGTTAGGTGATTGTTACAGAATCGGGTATTCCTTGAATGATTTAATTGTGCATCTCAAGCCATACAGAAATTTGTTTTTAGACAATTGATAATTTTTGTTTAATATAAAGTACGTGGTACTCACTGTTTACTTATTTTCAGGAACTGTCTTGAGGGGAAGAACTTTATTAGTTCTTTAATTACAAGTGATTTGTTATTGTTCGTTCCTCAAGACTGCAACTATAACGTTAATGATATCTTGATAATATTTGTAACTTGGGCTGGACGGTACAGCGACGGTTTCGCTTCATGCAGGTCATCGTTCAATCCCCGACCATCTAAGTGGTTGGGCCCCCAATCCTTCTCCCTCTCATCCAACCCCAAATCCTTATCCAAATCCCTTCCAAGTGCTATGTAGTCATAGTGCTTGGGGCACTTTCTCCTGATAATTCTATTCACAGTATTTCTTTTGTAGCATTCTGTACCCATGTATTACCTCGGGGTACAGTGGGAACGATTATTTAACAATTAGTAAAAGACCGAATTGGGGCAAGCCCAAATTTTGGGGTGGTTATAACTGCTGGTGATTAAGAAGCCGGAACTAATATAAGTGTAGCATTTAACTAAATGTAAAGATGCGAGAAGGTCAATAAATCATCAACACGAATGTGACTGTTACAATATTGTAAGTGAGGAGCAAAACGACTCAACCCACAAGATTATTTTACCTGTTTTTATTAGTTTTAATATTTTTGAGGGAAGATTTTATTCGGCAACCAACGGATTAATAATAAGTAAAGTTTTATGATTAATATTATTTTTCTGACGCAACAGACTACAGACAATACATATGTACCAGATAAAATTGGGCTCGAGCACAGAGAAGAGGTCAGTACCCTGAAGCACTCTCCTCTGTATTAATACTCTTTTTCAAACATAGTTCAGACACAAGGCGAGAATACGCACCTATGTAGTGGGATGACGCGAAAGTCTGGTTTTCATTTTCGTCTATATCTGTTGTCAGTTTGAGGAAAGGCAGTGGTACGAGGACACGGCCTTGAAGTATTGAGCTTTCCATGGTGTCCAACTGAATGTTGCGTCTCTTGTTAATCTTCATATTAAATTTATCAGAACATTTCATATGCATCGCTGAACTTTACAAGTTTTTCTTTTAGATCTCAATTTTTCGAAGTCGTAATGTGATCACGTTTAGCAAATATATTCCAGTTTCTTCTAGTGATTTTCTGATTTTGCAGTAGTGTCTGAGTCATTGCAAAAATACAGGACCATTAAATGTTTAATTCTGTGTTGACTTGGGTTGTCATGGATTGATATGAGTTGTCTTGGGTTGACTTGGGTTGTCTTGGGTTGACATGGGTTGTTTTGGGTTGACATGGGTTGTCTTGGGTTGACTTGGGTTATCTTGAGGTTGACATGGATTGTCTTGGGTTGACATGGGTTGTCTTGGGTTGATATGGGTTGTCTTGGGGTTGACATATGGGTTGTCTTGGGTTGAGTACAAATTTCTCCACAAAACTGGAGATTGATAAGATATCAAAAGACTTCATTAATGAATTATATATGTGGGACGGATTGATTATGTCTTGTCATTGCTTTACTGCCTCCCGTGTGGAGTGGGGATAAATATGCCGATTTTAAAAGGCCTGTAGTATCTCCCCAATTTTTTTAAGTTACTCCTCTCATACTACTCTCGACGGTTGAGCTACGGGTAATTTGGATTTAGTCGTGAATATATGAAATGTCAAGAACAAGGGCTGATTGCATGGACATATTGGTATTTATTAAACTTAACAGTGGTTAAGGTAATATCAGTTAAATTGGGCAAATTTTTCACACAGAAGGTATGAGGATCGTAAGCATTTAAGTAGTTTATCAGGGTAATAAGCCTAGCTACATACTGATCTTTATGGACTTCATATACTGCTCTTGTCTTGATCCGTGAATGAGACTTGAATGGTAAGTAAATGTCCAATTATGGTGGAAGCTTTAGATTTTATCCTGCATAGAGTATTTCTGATTTTTTCCTATCACTTGTGTGGCTTTGTATTTCACTCGCAGTTCATCAGTCTGGTATGACAGCTTCAGCATCTACTCTAGGTCGATAATCTCCTTGTGTTTTGGAAATTATTTGTGGTGGAACATTCACTCTTACTATACACAGATAAATTGCAGTAATGTGTTATATCAATGAGAATGTTTTATATCGGCTCTTGTGGATGTTCTCTGTGTGTGGGGATGACAGCCTTCCCTCACACACCTGTGTCACCCTCATGACAACCTTCCCTCCCACACCTGTCACCCTCATGACAACCTTCCTTCACACACCTGCGTCACCCGCATGACAACCTTCCCTCCCACACCTGTCACCCTCATGACAACCTTCCTTCACACACCTGCGTCACCCGCATGACAACCTTCCCTCCCACACCTGCATCACCCGCATGACAACCTTCCCTCACACACCTCACACACCTGCCTCACCCTCCATCGCTTGATGGACCTAAGCTTCTCCTTCGACTTCCCTCCACTTGTAAGCCCTCGTGAAGTGTGTCTTACACTTAAGGCCCTCACTTAAGGCCCTCTAGCTCTTGTCTCGGCAACCCACCAAGCACCTCTCACCACAGCTGCCTTGATCAAGTATCCACCCCTGGCACCTGAATCTCTCTCTTCCACACCTTCCAATACCCACTGAGGGTCAAATATTACTGTGGGGTAAAACTGACTCATGGAATTTATTTATTTATTTTAATATAATTATTAATTTATTTAATGAATTCTAATTTATATTAAATTTTATATTCATTTATTTCTTACGTTAATTTATTTATTTCAATAGTGGACTCTGATTTAAATTCCAATAAATCTTTTCCTACACGAGCTGGGGGTTTATTTAATTATATATTGTCTATCAATTAAAATTATCTATTAGTAGACATTCACTATAATATTACTAGGTGTTAAGACTGCACATAATTAGTTAACGTACGGGGAAGCCTTATCTTTATAGTTGATTATGGCCTGAACCACCAGATATGAACACGGATGATCACACACAAACACTCCTTGTGGGTGACGCTGGTGTAATGTCACGTGTTGAACCAGGTAGTTATTAATAATTCTTCTTCCCCTTCACCTGTCAAAAGGCACCCACAATAATAATACTAACCTATATATGACAGTTATATCAGGGTAAATTATTGTAATTTATTAGATAAGATTTAATTAATAATTACCCTATTTAGGTGGCTCGCCATGTGTTCCCACTGATATACCCTAATCTACCTAACATTACTGGCCAGGAATGACTAGATTTAATGGGTTATGGGGTATCGAACACTTCTCCAATTGTTGAGGAAGGTCGTGCTGATGATGGGAGGTCTTTACATCCCATAACACTTCGTCTAGAAGGGAAATTGTGGGGCGTCATGGGAGCTCCATGAAGACTTTGTTTATCTTTAATGGCGTCGGCTCCTCTCCCACTCACGTGTCCGGTGTCAACACCAGATGTCGTTTTATCAAGAAGTTGAAAGAGAGCTCATATTTAATATATTTTAGTACTGATAATTAAGTTCATTTAAAGGGAGAAGTTTTTATGACGTTTACAGTCCAGAGGCTGATATTTTAAGAAGAATTCTATCATTAGCTGGTGAATTTAATGGTGACATGTGGCAATGATATCCCCGTTTTCTTTCGAGGAAAATTCCACTGCAATCTCGTTTTCTTTGAGTTCATTTGTTAGTGGTAAATCATCAGCAATATTATCTGCCTTTTGTATTGAAAGTTAGTAAATGTGTCGGGTTTTCCGACAATTACTCGCAAACTTCTTCCACTTTTCATAAAGTGTCTAATAATACCGTCACACTTTTTCCATTAGCCATAAATTTATCATGGACGTCAACATCGCAAGCTAAAGCAGTAAATTACAATGAACTTTAAAAAGATGTTTCGAACATAGAATCCTGCGGGAGCACGCAGCTTCCACTAACACATCCCCCCCCCCTCAGCTGCCTGGTACAGTGATGTCACAGGGTATCATTCATCTACATCACATCTCCGTCACCCAAGTAACTGGTACACAAATGTTTCGAAAAGGTCAAATTTGTTTTCTAAATATCACCACCTTCCTCGTCGCTTCCAGCTTGCCCTTTCCTCCCTGTAATCTAACAACTCAATTCTTATCCTTCCTTCCGACAAAGGCAATTGGGTGGTTGTCCTTGACCGTGAGGACAACCTCCAGTACGTTGATGTCTGGCTCTCTGACTCCCGCACATATGCCCCTCTGACTTCCAACCCCTTTGGATTGCCATAAAACTACGCTAGACGGTAGAGCGACGGTCTCGCTTCATGCAGGTCGGCGTTCAATCCCCGACCGGCCAAGTGGTTGGGCACCATTTCTTCCCCCTGCCCCATCCTAAATCCTTATCCTGACCCCTTCCTAGTGCTATATAGTCGTAATGGCTTGGCGCCTTCTCCTGATAGTTCCCTTTCCCTTTTAACTGCAAACTAAGACAGTTCTCCAGTCTCTGTCCTGACGCTGATCTCATATAACGTGTTCGTGTCATCTGCCCTTCTCTTTCTTATTGCTATGGTCTACCTAAGACTGATAACCTGGTGTTCCTCTTCGCCCTATTATTTCTTCAAGAGGCTCTGGCGGCTATCCTCTTGCCTCCTGGCTCGCTGAAACTCTTTATCTTTATCTTGGCACTTTTTCTCCTGCCCACCTTCGTCACTCTCAGAACTTCAAAGACTGCGCCTGCAGCCCTCTTGTAAGATGCTTAGTCTTGATGTTGACTCTATAATGTTCCCCTTGATGACGTTCACTCTTTCCTTAGTTAGAAGGTGACTGAATAGCTTCTTCATCTCCTGCTACCTACTGATGTTTTCCTTGAACTCATCAGACTCTGTGTTGACTCTAACTCATTTTTTTTCAACGGGAAATTTTTCTCTCAAACTTTCGATGTGTCTATAGGTGCCCCTCTTTCCCCCTGTTCGTGCCAATCTCCACTTGGGACACTTCGACACCGTTCTTCTTTCCACTATTGACACTCGTCCCTCTCTCTGGCTTCGCTATGTTATGACATTTTTGCTTTATGGCCTCGTGACCTTAGTCTTTTCCAGCCTTTCCTCGCCTCTCTTAACAATCTGGCTCCTTCTATCAAAGTTGACCGGAAATATAATTACCTCCTTCCCTTTCTAGACCTTCATGTCCATATTACCGGAATAGTAATGAGTGGACAGTAGCCACCCACCTTACAGACACACCCAACAGTGTGGAATATTACTGAGTGGACAGTAGATTCTATTAAATATTTGGGACTGTTGAATCTATCTAGATTTAATTCCAACAAATGAATAGCATTTTCCGACATCCAGACATAAGTAAAATCATCTGCATCTAGATGCAAAACATACAAATTGGCCAGACTGTCTCGCTATGGACCACACAGCGACCAGACGGATTACAAAGCATTGTAATAAAATTTATTACAAACATATTTATAATATAAATGAGAAAAAATCGGATATTTTTAAGGACAAAAGCTGTTCATGTATTGACCCAGAGGGAGGTACCGGTCAGAGGGAGGTACCGGTCAGAGGGAGGTACCGGTCAGAGGGAGGTACCGGTCAGAGGGAGGTACCGGTCAGAGGGAGGTACCGGTCAGAGGGAGGTACCGGTCAGAGGGAGGTACCGGTCAGAGGGAGGTACCGGTCAGAGGGAGGTACCGGTTGTTTTATTTTACAAATGGTAAAAAACACATTAATAATCATTAGATTATTTTCACTTTTGTAGTGTTGCAACTTTTCTAGAAAATTTATGTATTTTGTTTTTTAATATTATCCATTTTCCGCGTCTTTTTTAGTGCACGCAGCCGGAATAAATTATCATATAAAAAAGAGTTTCTAGGATTAGTCTTCAAATGAGCTGATGTAGGATATCGTCTCCTCTACCTTGCACTTTCATTAGGAACATTCATTCCGTTTCTAAAGTCTTATTAGAGAGACAGATGGGAGAGGGAGATAGAGAGAGATATGGGGAGGGAGACAGAGAGAGAGAGAGAGAGAGAGAGAGAGAGAGAGAGAGAGAGAGAGAGAGAGAGAGAGAGAGAGAGAGAGAGAGAGAGAGAGAGAGAGAGAGAGAGAGAGAGACAGACAGACGGTGTGTATTTACTATGTGTGCCTGTTGGGTCAACTGTTAGCTAATGGACCCCCCGCCCGTCCCCCTGCCTCCCCAAGGCCTTTAGATTCAACTTGTCTAGTTGCAGTTAATCCCAGCCCATTTTCTCCATTATATCCACTACACACACACACACACACACACACACACACACACACATTCCTAGGATGTGCTTATTTACTATTTATATTTACTCTATGTGCCTCCAGGATCGAACTCTTAGCTCTTTGACCCTGCCTTTCTAACTGTTGGTTGTCTACTGACTTTCGAACTAAATTTCTCTGTCAATTTTCTAAATATATTTCACACACACTAATTGCAAGCATTCCAGTGTCCATTGGTGGTCGACAGACGGCAGCAGAAGTATGGTTGCCGTGGTCAGCTGTATTTTTATCGGAGAGTGGTTGGGATCTCTGTTCCTATGTAAGCAGGTATCAGCTTGGTTCAATAACCAGTTTTTTGGAAACCCTCCCCCCCCCTAATAATAGTACTACAGGCTTTATATACAAACTGTTGTGATCCTTTTTAGAGAGACAGTTGCAGATAGCGTGTGATGACAGCGGTGGAGCCTTGTATGTGTGTGGCTGCATATTGTCACTAGTTCTCCACTCAAACACTTCCTTATTTCTTAAGGTTCTTTTGTCCAAGGTTAAGGGACAGTCTTAAGCCTTAAGAGGACTAAGAAACCTTAGGAGGACGGGCTGCACAGTTACCCATGCAGGTTTCAGAGAAAACGAAATATAATCTCTATTCCCAAGTAATTTTAACAAATTTACATCTATAACTAAACTAACACACTTTTTGCGCTTGTCTCTTTATTGAGACAAGTTTGCAGTTGATTTTGCAATTTTTTGTCCCAGAAGAAATGGATTTTCTCTTCATCTGTTTGTGAGGCTGTTCTAAATATAACCTTATGTCGAACCTGTGGCCCCTTGCATAATGCTATATTATGAGAGGGGCACAAATATTCCAATGTTACCGTGGATTATGTCCCATATTTGTGTATGTGTATGTGAATGTGTGTGTGTGTGTGTGTGTGTGTGTGTGTGTGTGTGTGTGTGTGTGTACTCACCCAGTTGTGGTTGCGGAGGTTGAGCTTTGTCTCTTTGGTCCCGCCTCTCAACTGTCAATCAACTGGTGTACAGATTCCTGAGCCTATTGGGCTCTATCATACCTACATTATAAACTGTGTATGGAGTCAGCCTCCACCACGGGAGGAGAAAAAAAATTCTTTCTAATGTCTCTGTGGCTCATTTGGGAACTGAGTTTTCACCTGTGTCCCCTTGTTCGTGTCCCTCCCGTGCTGAAGAGTTTGTCTTTGTCCACCCTGTCAATTCCCCTGAGAATTTTGTAGGTGGTTATCATGTCTCCCCTTACTCTTCTGTTTACCAGGGACGCGAGGTTCAGCTCCTTCAGCCTTTCCTCGTAGCTCATACCTCTCATTTCTGGGACTAGTTTGGGTGGCATACCTCTGATTCTTTTCTAACTTTATTTTGTGTTTAATTAGGAATGGACTCCAGGATTAGTTTGACATACGTGGTATACAAGGTCCTGAACGATTCCTTACACAAGTTTCTAAAGGCATATACTAGATGCCCAATCTAGCATATGCCGCTGATGATATCCTATTGAAGTGGGCTTCTGGGGACAGGTTCGGTGTTATAGCAACCCCAAGATCTTTCTATTTGACTCCTGCAAGATATCACCTCCCAGATGGTACCTTATGTTTAGCCTCCTGTTCCCTTCACCTAATTTTATTACTTTACACTTTCCTGAGTTGAACTTTAATAGCCATTTTCTTAACCATCCCTCCAGTTTGTCCAGGTCATCCTGTAGTCTCTGTCTATCTTCTTCTGTCTTAATTCTTCTCAGAATTTTTGCATCATCAGCAAACATTGAGAGGAATGAATCTATTCCCTCTCTAAGATCGTTCACATATATCAGAAACAGGATGGGTCCGACTACAGAGCCCTGTGGGACTCCGCTGGTGACATCTCGCCATTCTGATGTCTCTCCCCTCACCGTTACTCGCTGTTTCCTGTTGCTTAGATACTCCCTTATCCACTGGAGCACCTTCCCTTTTACTCCTGCCTGTTGCTCCAACTGTTTATAACAGCTTTTTATGGGGTACTGTGTCAAAGGCTTTCTGACAGTTCAGTAAAATGCAGTCTGCTCACCCTTCTCTTTCCTGCCTAATTTTTGTTGCTTGGTCAGAGAAGTCTATTAAGCCAGTGAGGCACGATTTACCATCTCTGAACCCATGTTGGTTGTGTGTTACAAAGCTATTTCCCTCCAGATGCTCTACGAGCCTTTTCCTCACGATCTTCTCCATCACCTTGCATGGTATACAAGTTAAGGAAACTGGCCTGTAATTCAGTGCCTCTTGCCTGTCACCCTTTTTGTATATTGGGACCACGTTAGCTGTCTTCCAACTTTCTGGTAAGTCTCCTGTTTCCAGTGACCTGTTATACACCATAGAGAGTGGCACACTTAGTGCTTCTGCACCTTCCTTTAGTATCCATGGTGAGATTCTATCAGGCCCAACAGCCTTTGTCACATCCAGCTCCAGCAGACACCTTTTGACCTCATCACTGGTGAGGTCAAATTCCTCCAAGGTTGCTTGGTTTGCCGCCTCCTCATTTAGTGCAGGGGCTTCTCCTTGTTCTATTGTGAAGACCTCCTGGAATCTCTTGTTGAGTTCTTCACACACCTCCTTGTCATTCTCTGTGTATCTGTTCTTCCCTTTCCGCAGCTTCATCACTTGTTCCTTCACTGCTGTTTTCCTCCTGATGTGGCTGTGGAGCAGCTTTGGTTGGGTCTTGGCTTTACTCGCAATGTCATTTTCAAACTGTCTCTCTGCTTCCCTCCTCACTCTGATGTACTCATTTCTGGTCCTCTGGTATCTCTCCCTGCTCTCCTAACCTAACAACCTCTAGACTGTCTAGAGGATTATTAAGGCTTGAAACCCACCAACTTATTGAGAATTGTTAAGGTCACAACATTAGCTTATTGACCAACTAACATGTTTGGTGTTAGGTGTAATGACTATCAACCACTTGACACAAGATGTGCCACTTTCACTTCACATGACACAAGATGTGCCATTCTCACTTCACATGACACAAGATGTGCCACTCCCACTTCACATGACACAATAAGTGTCATTCTCACTTCACATGACACAATAAGTGTCATTCAAACTTCACATGACACAATATGTGCCACTCCCACTTCACATGACACAATAAGTGTCATTCTCACTTCACATGACACAAGGTGTGCCACTCCCACTTCACATGACACCAGATGTGCAACCCCCCCCACTTCTCATGACACAAGGTGTGCCACCCCCACTTCACATGACACAATAAGTGTCATTCTCACTTCACATGACACCAGATGTGCGACTCCCACTTCACATGACACCAGATGTGCAACCCCCCCACTTCTCATGACACAAGGTGTGCCACCCCCCACTTCACACGACACAAGGTGTGCCACTCCCACTTCACATGACACCAGATGTGCGACTCCCTCACCTTCAAGAGACACCATACAACAACCTGACCACAAACTGCTCCTGGACAATTCCTGTTCTGACCGATATAACAAAAGTTAACCCGACACATTTGTCCAATATCAGAGGCACCAAATATTTTTCCTATAATGATATACGGCTCAAAACTACTTTTATAGAGTCGAACTCGCTCTTTACACCAGTTTTTCTCCGCCTGATCAACGTGTTGTAGGGAATAATGTATTGCAAATTGAAATTCAATTCGTGCCCTCCGACAGAATCGTGAGCGATGACCCCCTCCAAAAAGTTGCAATAATGCATGAAGCCGGAGGAGGAGGAGCGACACACACGGCGCACTTTTATTGCACTCTCGTCCACAGCAACATTGAAAACTGGCCAAAATATTTCAGCAAATGTTTTACCGTCGTGGCTGAGGCTGGCTTAATATTGGCTCCCTCACCACCACAGTAGCACTTATGGCGGGATACCTTTATCCACTAGAGGTAATGTTGCTCTGTATGTCTGTATCTCTGTGTGTTTGTATGTCTGTATGTCTGAACGTCTGTATGTTTGTATGTCTGTATGTATGAATGTATGAACGTCTATATGTCTGTATGCATGTATGTCTGAATGTCTGTATGTCTGTATGTACTCACTTAATTGTGCTTGCGGGGGTTGAGCTCTGGCTCTTTGGTCCTGCCTCTCCTCAATCAACTGGTGTACAGGTTCCTGAGCCTACTGGGCTCTATCATGAAATGTCTGAATGTCTGCATATCTGTTTGTATGTATGTCTGTATGTCTGTATGTCTGAATGTCTGTATGCCTGTATGTCTGAATGTTTGTATGTTTGTATGTCTGTTTGGTTGATGTTGAAAGCAAGTTGCTTGGGGATGGGTAGACTGGGGCCAACCCGTTCTCGCAAATTTAATAAGTCAATATTGACTTATTAGTTGCGTGCATAGGTGACATACTAAACATAATAGTTTCCCTTGAAAAGCTTCATAGAAAACACCGACCTTATCTAACCTACTTAGTATGTTAAAATAAGCATCTTATAGCTTCGTAATTACAATTGTTACTTAACCTATTATAGGTATAGGTTAGGTAATAATTGTAATTACGAAGCAATAAGATGCTTATCTTAACATATTATGTAGGTTAGGTAAAGTCGGTGTTTTCTATGAAGCTTTTCAAGGGAAACTATTATGTTAAGTATGTCACATATGCACATATTTAATAAGTCAATATTGACTTATTAAATTTGCGAGAACGGGTTGCTGGGGCAGGGTAGACAGGGGCTAGGTAGACTGGGGCAGGGTAGACTGGGGCTAGGTAGACTGGGGCTAGGTTGACTGGGGCTAGGTAGACTGGAGCTGGGTAGACTGGGGTCTAGGTAGACTGGGGTCTAGGTAGACTGGGGGATAGGTAGACTAGGGCTAGATACTCACAAAATTTTGTTTGGCGACTTGAGACATATGAAATGGGGGTTTGGGTGTCCATAGAGTGTTACCTCATATGTTACTGCCGTTGTCGCCGATCTACGGCGATAACAGTGATTCACTCTTACTAAAACAGTGTCTTGCCCAATGGAAGAGAGAGAGAGAGAGAGAGAGAGATAGAGAGAGAGATAGAGAGAGAGAGAGGGGGGGAGAGAGAGATAGAGAGAGAGATAGAGAGAGAGATAGAGATAGAGAGAGAGAGAGAGAGAGAGAGAGAGCCAGAGAGAGAGAAAGGGTCAGAAAAAACGAATAGGACGCAGAGAAATTTTCCAAATTATAAACATGAGAATCTATGCTTTTTCATCTCGCCAAAAAAATTAATTAAATGGGTCATCTCGTTCACTTTTTAACGATAGTGCTGGTCTTTTAACATACAAAGCAAGAGCTGATCTCACAACAGTCAGACCAAGAGTTGGTCTCATAACACTCAGACCAAAAGCTAGTCTCACAAGAGTCAGGCTAAGAGCAGGTCTGAATCAGACCAAGAGCAAGAGTTGGTCTACCAAGAGTCAAGCTATTGAAGCCTCGAAGCTGTAATTGGACAATAAAGCTATCACAATTAATGACAACATTTTACATACTAAAATTTACCTTTACATTCCCTGATAGCAATTATTTTGGCTAGTTTGGGCCAATATCAAGGATGACTGAACCTGAGACAAAGACTAACAGCTCACAAAATGTGTTTAGGAAGACCAACTCTAATCACGAAATTGTAACTATGAACTCAGTACCATTCACAATGTAAGAATAATTATTACCAGTCAATATATAAATGTTAATCAGTTAAACAGAACTCGGCACACAATGATTAGATAGACCCACATCACTGATGCGTAACTTGTAGCTGTAAGTTACACTGTAGAATAACTGGGAGCTGTAAGCTATACCACTGTAAAATAACTTGGAGCTGTAATAACCCGGAACACGGTCCTGGGAACAAGCACCCAGAGGAACGTATCAGGTTTATGACGAAGGTTATAGCATTAGAGGCGATGGAACCCTACGCCTACTCAACGGCTGTGAGGGTTCATGGACAGTACCTGTAGAGAGGGAAGGGCCACAGGTCCCCCCGGCACCCCCACACATTGCCAGCAAACTTCATGTCATCAGATGACCTCCTGGGGGCCATCAAAGCATACACCACCAGAACTCTTCCTCACATTCCTAAAGCAGCGCGCCCATTTGCAGCAGGGAAATATGCAGACCTGCTCAGGAAAGTTAATGAACGGTCTTAGTGCCGCGGCCACCATCAAAGCATGGCATAATTTGCTCCTGTTTGGCAATATTTGCTTAGGCGTACCTGCAAGAGGAGGTAAGTCACTAGCCTCATCAGTCACTAGGGCAATAAATAATTTCCCCAGAGCTGACAACTTGATCCCCATCTCTCCTCAACGCAATAACTGTCGTGGAAGACCCAAGAGTTCCAAAGACAATTTTAAGCTTGGAACACAAGTGACCCAAAAATTTAAGAGGGCAACACAGTAGGGGCAATAAGGTACTTACCAGTGAAGAAACAATCGCCCCTAGAAATACTGCAACTGCCGACTCACTGAGAGAGAAGCACCCTCCCAGAGTACCATGGGAACCCACTGCTCGGGACACAAATGTCCCAGACATGGGACCTCTATTCCTCCAAGCGTCAGAGGTATACAAAGCCATCATGTCATTTCCGCCAGGCTCGGCAGGGGGATACACTGGAGTAAGACCTCAGCACCTCAAGGAGATGACAAACCCAGTTCTCGGAGAAGTTGCCGAGACTTGTTTTCAGAGTTGCTGTCAGAAGTCACGAAGTTTGTCAACGACTGTCTCTCTGGGTTGATCCCAGATACAATTAAACCCTTCCTCTTCAGAGCATCCCTGTGTGCCCTTAAGCAACCCGTTCTCGCACTTTCTTACAGTCAATATTGACTTTTTAAATAAGTGCATATGTGACATACTAATTTATTGGGACTATTTTAGTTTACCTTGAAAAGCTTCATAGAAAACACCGACCTTACCTAACCTTCTTAGAATGTTAAGATAAGCATCTTATTGCTTTGTAATTACAATTATTACTTAACCTATACCTATAATAAGATAATAATAATAATAATAATAATAATATAATAAGGGCAGAAGAGATAATAATTTGTAAAGTAGGAGTAATATATTAAATGAAGTCTTATTGTCTCGTGAACTTTGTATGTTCGCCAGTTTGAGTTGTATGTACGTCTGTGTGTTTTGATAGTGAAAGAAATCTTGGAGAACATATAGTTGACTGGAACTCTTTCAACCTCTGTTAGAATAAACATATATGACGAATGTTAGTAAGTCTAGCTAAAGTTAAGAAACTGACTAGGTCTGATGTATAATGAAGGAATATTACTTGGCTGAACTCTGCAATATTTGACAGAAGATGACATAAGTGTTGGACAAAAATGACACAGCTCTTTCCCTTGTGGCACGTTAGTAATTTTTTCTCAATATACAACAACGGTCTCACTTCATGCAAGTCGGCGTTCAATCCCCGACCGTCCACAAGTGGTTGGGCACCATTCCTTTCCTCTCCCGTCCTATCCCAAATCATTCTCCTGACCCCTTCCCAGTGCTATATAGTCATATTGGCTTGGCACTTTCTCATGATAGTTCTCTTCCCTCCTCCTTCCCAGGTAAACTGAGAGTGTAGTCAGGTGTAGGGTAACAGGTGTAGGCTAACAGGTGTAGGGTAACAGGTGTAGTCAGGTGTAGGCTAGCAGGTGTAGTGCACTTGATGGAGTGTAATGAGGGTGTCATGTTGCCTGTGTGCTGGAGTAAGGACTTACTTAAGGAGTAAGTCTTGTACTGTTCTTTGTGGACGTGCATGTATAGTTAATTATTAAGTTGATTGAGTTGGTAAGATTGGGCAAGTTGGTTTATGTTAAGTTAGGCAGGTTATGTTTGGTTAGTTAGGTTAGGTTAGGTGTTAGGTTATGTTTGGTTAGTTAGGTTAGGTTATGTTTGGTTAGTTAGGTTATGTTTGGTTAGTTAGGTTTGGTTATGTTTGGTTAGTTAGGTTAGGTTAGGTGTTAGGTTATGTTTGGTTAGTTAGGTTAGGTTATGTTTGGTTAGTTAGGTTATGTTTGGTTAGTTAGGTTTGGTTATGTTTGGTTAGTTAGGTTTGGTTATGTTTGGTTAGTTAGGTTTGGTTATGTTTGGTTAGTTAGGTTTGGTTATGTTTGGTTAGTTAGGTTAGGTTATGTTTGGTTAGTTAGGTTTGGTTATGTTTGGTTAGTTAGGTTAGGTTAGGTGTTAGGTTAGGTTTGGTTAGTTAGGTTAGGTTATGTTTGGTTAGTTAGGTTATGTTTGGTTAGTTAGGTTTGGTTATGTTTGGTTAGTTAGGTTTGGTTATGTTTGGTTAGTTAGGTTTGGTTATGTTTGGTTAGTTAGGTTTGGTTATGTTTGGTTAGTTAGGTTTGGTTATGTTTGGTTAGTTAGGTTTGGTTATGTTTGGTTAGTTAGGTTTGGTTATGTTTGGTTAGTTAGGTTAGGTGTTAGGTTTGGTTAGTTAGGTTAGGTTAGGTTTGGTTAGTTAGGTTAGGTTAGGTTTGGTTAGTTAGGTTAGGTTAGGTTATGTTTGGTTAGTTAAGTTACGTTATGTTTGGTTAGTTAGGTTATGATTGTTAGGTTAGGATAGTCGATTTGGTTGCGTGTGCATTTGTGTAAGTTTATAATAATAATAATAATTCATTTTGTCGGGGGACAGGAAGCCAGAGTGTGTTCATACACGTTAGGCTTATATCGAAGGCTCTCCCCCCCCCCCCCCCAAGGTTACATTACAGACCCCGCCCAAGATGCAATCCCACATCAAGCTGACTAACTCCTGAGTACCTACTTACTACAAGGTGAACAGCAGCGTTAGATGAAAGGAAATGTGTTTCCAACCACTTCCGTCTTGGCTGGGATTCGAACCAGAAATTCTCGATTGTTCGTCGAGAACGTAAACGGGGTCCGCAAAGTGGATATGTAACTGGTACCTCTATATCACTGTTGAGTAGTACACAATAACACATATAACAATCAGTTATATCAATGTTGTTATGCTATATTTTGTTACATATCATATAAATTTGTTACATACATTTGTTACATACCATAAAAAGGGGGGGGGGTAGAAGCGAACACTCTTACGTATTCAGAGTTAAATGGCAAGTTTTTCCTTGAATGCTCTGTGTTCCCTTCTCTGAGGATGCGGGTCCCTATAATTGCACCTGAGGTGGTACCCCCCCCCCCCCTATATCATATAAATATATTGCTCTATGTTCTTATCTATTACTTTCACCAATGTTCAACAATTTTTGTTTCGGTGGGATTTTTTTTTCTCCTTTGTTTATTATCTGATTATATTGTAACCTCTTCATCGTGGAGAATATATCGCCGTCACTAAATATGTGAAGCCAGAATGAAGTTGTCAACCAATAAATCAGTCACAGCTGGCAGGATCCGGGACTTCGAATTTTTTGGGGGGCTGAGTTTTTTTTCAAGGATTTCAAACTCTTTGTCTTTTTATATGTTTTATTTATTATTAATAATTTAGTATGAATTAATTTATATTTAATTAATAAATTATTAATAATTTATTTTGTATTTATTATTAAAATTCTTTGTCTTTTTATTTTGCTTTGATGAATAGGAACCAGATTAGAGCTTTATCACTTATATAAAGTCTTCATATAGAGTCCATAAATCATTATAGTTATCCCTATATTTTGTTTGTTTGTGGGGTTATTTTTTCTTGACTTCATTTCAAAACATATTGACCTGCAACGTTCACATATTCCAGTACGAATTTCAATATTTATTAAAACGAACATGATATGACATCAATTTAAACTGCTATATGTATTGTCTCGAACTTTACTTTCATTTTTCTCCAAAACAAGATTTTTAACTGTGAGACAAACTGATGAATTCAGTTACCGAGCGATTCCTGCCATTTTTACATATTATTTGCAAAGTTTTTATTTCTAAAGTTTCCTGCACTCGTTTATTCACAAACACATAACTTTGGGAATAATAAATGTTTGCGTCTAAAATTTGTGCATATTTGGAAGTGACTATTTTATTTTACAGTAACTATATTCTCAAACTCAATTTCCCAACAGGAAACTGAACGTTATATGCCATTCTCAGCCCATAATGAATAAAATAAAAATTGGTGAAATATTAAATTCTTCAACTTAATTTAAAATTGTGACATTTTTCAATTTTTAAACACAAAATATGTTTTACTTTTTTCCTGCTCACGATTTGATATTGATCCGTTATGAGAAGTTGGAACATATATTTGAATGTACATAATGTACATAATGTATAATGTACATAATGTATAAAAAAAATTGAAGTGAGGAAGATTGAGAATTTTAACTCTCGGCCCCTTAAAGCCTTGCATAAAGATTACATAAAGATTAGTGTCTATTTAATTGTTTGTATAAGTGATTTTGTGAGTGTTTATGGGAAATGGGAATGTTTATGCTAGTGAAGGTTTGGCTAGGATGGATAAGTTAGTATAGGTGAAAAAGTTGACTGTAAGATTGTACATATTTTGAATATATTTAAATGTTTGTATGTGCATGTGAAATTAGTATTTCGAGTAAGAACATATGTGTTTTGTGCAAGGTTGTGTAACTTTGTGTGTGAGAGTGATATACCTGATCAATCAGGCTGTGATTCATACTTCAGGCTGCGAGTAGCTGCGTCCAACAGCCTGGATGACCAGACGACCAACTGGGTAGTCTGCTGGTCGGAGACCGGGCCGCGGGGCCGTTGATCCTCGAAAGCTACATAAGGTAGACACAAGGTAGTGTGTATGTAAAAGGAGTATGTGTGTGATTAGTACATGTTTATGTTAGTTTGTGAACGCATGTGTATGTGAAGTGAGTATTTTCTATATGTGTTTGTGAAAGTGTAAATGTTCAATTGAATTTTGTTTAAGTATTTGTGTGTGCAAGTCTGTGTTTGTCTGTAAGAGTGTGTCGGAAAACCTGACACCATTTACTACCATTTAATACAGTAGGCAGATAGTATTGTTGCTGGGTTTTATAAATAAATTCACTCAAAGAAGACACAGTGGAATTTTCCTTCAATAGAAAACGGGGACTATCATTGCCATATCGCTATTAACTTCACCAGCTAATTCTGTTGGGAATTATTCTTAATGCAGCAATCTTTGGACTGATAACATCATTAAAAACATCTCACTTGAATTAACATAATTATTAGTACCCAAATAGAGGAAATGTGACCTTTCTACCACTTCCAGACATCTGGACAAGAGAGCCAGGCATCAGAGGCGGAGGGGGAGGAGTCAGCCATTGTTAATTTTAACAAGAAGTCGCTGGAGCAGAACCGCTCCTATAAATTCCTTTGGACAACGGAGTTACGAGACTAATAATGCTCCCTTATCAACTCCAACTGCGTCTACTATCAAGGGAGGTGTCATTTCCGATTCCTATATTATCTAGCTTATTAGAAGCCTTTAACATTTAGATTTAGGATATTTACCGGTTAAGACACGACACAGCGACCAACCCAAGGTAAGCAATATTCTCAGCTCTTTATTTAAATTACCAATATTTCCTCTGATATAGCTGTTATATATTAGGATTACTGATATTATTTCTAAGTGCCCTATGACAGGAACAGAAAAGGAAGAATTAACACTAGTAACCTAGTACTCCAGTACATGAGTTGGGGGGCCAGCCACATCCAGAAAGTGTATCGCCTGGCTTATTCATCCAGCATGAACACGGCTTATTCATCCGTGTTCATACTGGGATGTCGTAGCTCAGTCGATTAAGGCAGCGTTTCAGATGATCTCGGACGTAGGTTCGAATCCTCGTCACGGCCCTTGTGGATTTGTTCATTGTGTTCATATTGGTTGTCTAGGATATACCACCAATAAGATAAGGCCTCCCAATTTTAGTTAATATATATATATGTAGTCTAATATTGTAGTGAATATCTGATTATCAGTAATTTTGATTAACTACATATAAACCATAAACCCCCATAATGTGTAAGGGAAGCGATTTTGTGAGAATTTTAAGAAATACAGTCCACTTTTAACCTCCATCCAATTTGCTATCGATATATATATTATTAACGTAAAATATAAATTACTATATACATTAATATAGATTAAATAAATATAAATCTCACCGGTCAATTCCCCACAGAGTGTGTATAAGTAGTTTGTGCAAGTTTGTAAGTATTAGTGAGATTGTATAATTAGTATTTTGGGAGTGTATAACTCATAATATTGAAGCATATACAACTAATAATATTGGTACATATAAAACTCATAATATTGGTACATATATATAAATGGTATAACGGTCTATACATCAGTCTGTCTATCTTTAAGCATGTTAGAATGTGTTAGTTAACTATGATATGTCTTAATGTTTCCATCCTAATCTTGAAATTATAACTATATAAAACACGTTTACTCCTAACAGTATGAAATATGTGCATTATGCAATTTAAGATAATAATAGTGTGAAGTAATAAGGCTGGACACAGACACAAGGTAAAGGCTCCTACAAGCTGGTAATGTAAACACAGGATGCCCAGTTAAATGGAGTTTATTGGAAGTAAGATGAATTAATAGCCTAAAAGCAGACGATGAGTTACAATATCGTGGCTGAAGATTTGATGACCAAACCACACATCACAAGATGGCAGAGACGACGATGTTTCACACGACTTGATAATGGTCCAAAACGGACCGAAACGTCGTCGTCTCCTCCATCATGTAAGTTGAGGTTTGGTCATAATAGTCTACAACTGTCAGGTGATATAAGATCAGCGGTAAGATTCGGAGTGAGACCAAGTAATAACCCTTTAAAAGAATATCTTGTGGAATGCATGTAAGTAAATATTATAGTGTTTATACAACATGAGAGAGATGTGAAACACACACACACACACGCAGTGGATACTTGGCATTCTTGTGGGTGAGGGGAGGGGAAGGAGGGATGGAGGTGGGTGGGATGGGGATGGAGGTGGGTGGGATGGGGATGGGACGGGGTGGGAAGGTGAGCGGGGTGGGTAGCAAGAGCACCCACGTGGGTTGAGCGGGCCGTGCCGGGTGGAAGACGGGACGGGTGGACAAAGTGGATGGCAAGAGAGGTAGTTGAAAGGTTTTACGCGGTTGGTGGACTCTTAAGTGGGAGAGGGGAGGGTGGAGGGGAAAGGAGGAAGGGAAGAAGGAAGGGAGGAGAGGGAAGGTGGAGCAAGGGTAGATGAGGTGGAATGGTAGGGTATTAACTTAATTGGGACTGCACATTTGCTTGAACAACGAGAGGCGGTGCCCAAAACGAGCTTTTATCCCTCGATTAAATCTCCAAGACTTTTACATTTCATTTAAATACCTTATATAATAATGTATATACAAGAGAACTTGGTCCCAGAGCAAGAGGCGAAGCCCAAGAGCTACATTTTCTTGCTTGACTCTTTTTCAGGGGTAACTATTTTTATATAATTTTTTATTCGCAGGGGAACTTCCGAAATTTAAACAGAGAACTAAGGCAAGGGACGGAAGCTACAGCCCAACAACTATACCTTTCCCTCTTACTATGTCTAAAATATGAGTGTTTGAAATTTCTCTTTAATTGAACTAATAATAACGAAATTACAACGAATAGCTTCTAGAAGTGGTCCCAAGAACCAACGTCCGACATTGCCAAATATAAAAATAGTCGTTCATTTAACATATCCCTTAAGTACGACTCGCTACGTCGCAAATTTAACCCTAAAACGGGTGACGGCACTGAGAGTACTTTTACCAAAACCAAAAAGTACTCGCTGTGCAGTCGATGAACTTCAGAAATAACAGAACACCAGAGAGCAGAGGGAGATAAGAGGGACAAGAATGAGTACCTCAGTGTGAGAAAAGAAGCAAGACAGGCAGCAATATGAAAGTGACATGGTAAATAAAGCCAAGGCCTAACCAAAACTGCTCCACAAGCACATCAGGAGGAAAACAACAGTGAAAGAACAGGCGAAGAAGCTGAAAACTGGTGAGGACAGGTACACACAGAATGACGACGAGATGTGTGAAGAACTTAACAAAAGATTCCAGGAGGTCTTCGCAGTAGAACAAGGTGAGGTCCCTCGTTCTCGGAGGAGCTAAAAGAGCTGGCAATAATGAGATAGCAACGGAAGATTTCGAAATTACCAGAAAATACTGACGGAATCTCACAATGGCTACTCTAAGGGTGTGCACAAGTACTTTGCTTGTCACAGGTGAAAATTGGGTACTCAAATGAGCTACAGAGTCATTAAAAATATCTTTAGTGTCAGAGTAGTTAGTAAATGGAATGCACTAGACAGTGATGTAGTGGAAGCTGACTCCATACACAGTTTCATATGTACATATGATACAGCCAATTTGGCTTGGGAATCTATGCGCCAGTTGATTGACAGTTGAGAGGCGGGACCAAAGAGCCGAAACCCGTCCTCCACAAGCACAATTAGGTGAGAACTGCTGCCTTCGTCCCACCTCCACGCTTCCCTTCTGGCCTCTATACTCGGACAGACAGACATTTATATTTATATTTGGTAGTGATGGTCGAGGACCAGGTAATGTTGGTCGAGGACCAGGTAATGTTGGTCGAGGACCAGGTAATGTTGGTCGAGGACCAGGTAATGTTGGTCGAGGACCAGGTAATGTTGGTCGAGGACCAGGTAATGTTGGTCGAGGACCAGGTAATGTTGGTCGAGGACCAGGTAATGTTGGTCGAGGACCAGGTAATGTTGGTCGAGGACCAGGTCAAGATGGTCGAGGACCAGGTCAAGATGGTCGAGGATCAGTAATGATTGTCGCATGTATCTTACTCCTCTCCACTTATCAGGAACGAGGGAGTGTACCTGCACCCACTGCATATAACCCGACGCAACCATGATTTACACAATGTAAAGTTCTGTAAACAGATTTCACGATTTACCGGATACTATCAAAGTAAGGCATAGAACTTCTTTATAAAGAGTTGTAGCGGATGCTTGGCTACACAACCGTACTTGCCAAGCAGACAAACATTTACACAACAGGAGCCAAGCACACAAACATTTACACAACAGGAGCCAAGCACACCAACATTTACACAACAGGAGCCAAGCACACCAACATTTACACAACAGGAGCCAAGCACACACTCATAAACACAACAGGAGCCAAGCACACACACATAAACACAACAGGAGCCAAGCACACACTCATATCTCCTGATAACACAAGCCGGAGTTAACGAGACTCCCTCCCGGAAGTGACGTCGTATACGATATTGTCCATATTGGCTACAGGGAACGCCTCGCTTCCCCTACACACTGTCCCGCCACTTATCCGGACAGTTTTCTCCTTATCAGTGTATCCGGCTGGAGTTCGCTCATCCGGTGGGGGATGAGCGGGTCATTGCATAAGCGGCCAGGCGGCCCCACTCGGCCGCTACCTCAAACAGTATCTCGGTATAATGAAGATTGGATTTGTCTTGAGGGGTGAAATCTTTTTCCCTCATAGCCTCCTTATACCTGATCCTCACATCTCATACCTAGTACTAACATAGCATTACCTGGTCCTCGACCATCTTTACCTGATCCTCGACCATCTTTACCTGGTCCTCGACCATCTTTACCTTGTCCTCGACCATCTTTACCTTGTCCTCAACCATCTTTACCTGGTCCTCGACCATCTTTACCTGGTCCTCGACCATCTTTACCTTGTCCTCAACCATCTTTACCTTGTCCTCAACCATCTTTACCTGGTCCTCGACCATCTTTACCTGGTCCTCGACCATCTTTACCTGATCCTCGACCATCTTTACCTGATCCTCGACCATCTTTACCTGGTCCTCGACCATCTTTACCTGATCCTCGACCATCTTTACCTGATCCTCGACCATCTTTACCTGATCCTCAACCATCTTTACCTGGTCCTCGACCATCTTTACCTGATCCTCGACCATCTTTACCTGATTATCGACCATCTTTACCTGATCCTCGACCATCTTTACCTGATCCTCGACTATCTTTACCTGATCCTCGACCATCTTTACCTGATCCTCGACCATCTTTACCTGGTCCTCGACCATCTTTACCTGATCCTCGACCATCTTTACCTGATCCTCGACCATCTTTACCTGATCCTCGACCATCTTTACCTGATCCTCGACCATCTTTACCTGATCTTCGACCATCTTTACCTGATCCTCGACCATCTTTACCTGATCCTCGACTATCTTTACCTGGTCCTCGACTATCTTTACCTGGTCCTCGACTATCTTTACCTGATCCTCGACCATCTTTACCTGGTCCTCGACCATCTTTACCTGATCCTCGACTATCTTTACCTGGTCCTCGACTATCTTTACCTGATCCTCGACCATCTGTACCTGATCCTCGACCATCTTTACCTGGTCCTCGACCATCTTTACCTTGTCCTCAACCATCTTTACCTTGTCCTCAACCATCTTTACCTGGTCCTCGACCATCTTTACCTGGTCCTCGACCATCTTTACCTGATCCTCGACCATCTTTACCTGATCCTCGACCATCTTTACCTGGTCCTCGACCATCTTTACCTGATCCTCGACTCTTTACCTTGTCCTCGACCAACTTTACCTGGTCCTCGACCATGTTTACCTGATCCTCGACTATCTTTACCTTGTCCTCGACCAACTTTACCTGATCCTCGACCATCTGTACCTGATCCTCGACTATCTTTACCTGATCCTCGACCATCTGTACCTGGTCCTCGACCATCTGTACCTGGTGGTAATCAATCTCCTCAACCTTTACCTTGACCATTGTCGAGGAAATTTATTACTGAAAATCAACCTTTAATTAAATAATATTATGTTTGTTTATGTTATATATAATTGTCTACATTATTTTCGTTATTAAGATAAGAATAAGTGAAACCTTAAAGGTGTTTATTGGTTAGCTATAGCTAGAAATTAATACAATCTAATACAATAAACACAAATTATACAATAGATTCTTCCTTTGAATTTGATTCATTTAACGTTAATACTTGTAGACTGCGTGGAAGTAGAGTATTACAGTTTAATACAACTTCGAGTATTTTCACGTAACCCATATATATATTATCACTGTTTTTGTCATGTTTTACATATGGGTTCCAACCTAAAATCAATTAATGACATTTAATTTACATTGTGAGTAATGCTTAACATTATGGTTATAAATGGTTCTAAATTTCGTACTTTACACACAGAAATCACAATTGCGTGATGCATCATATGAACAAATCCACAAGAGCCGTGACGAGGATTCGAATCTGCGTCCGAGAGCATCCCAGACGCTGCCTTAATCGACTGAGCTACGTCGATTAAGGCAGCGTCTGGGATGCTCTCGGACGCAGGTTCGAATCCTCGTCACGGCCTTTGTGGATTTGTTCATTCGTATTTTACACTGTTAAAGAGACCAAACCAGTCCTAATAATTTCAAGAGGGTTCTATTCTGTATTCTTGTCAATCTATAAACAAATTGGCTGTTAGGTCTATAAATTGGCTGTTAGGTCTAGGAACCGTTAGGTAAGGTGTTTTGATCACGCTGATTTAGGAAGTGTTTACATCCAACCCGTCCTCGAAACAAGTACATTCCATCCAGCGGCCAACCCCACAGACGCATTCATAAACGTTAACATGATGTTCATTCAAAACGGGAATTTTCTCAAATATAAATTAATATTACAATATATTTCCATATTGTGCATATCTAGACATATGTTAGGTTAGGTTAGGTGTTTAGGTTCTGTTGGCGATTATTTGTATTTGTAGTACGTGGGTGAAGCATTTACAGCGTTGTGGTTCGAACAAAATTCGTCTGTGAAGCACTTGTTCCGAAAGTGTTCAAACGAAATCAGTTTTGAGTCGTGTGTAAACCGTTTTTCATTCATAAACAGCTGGGGGTTTGGCGGATGCATGGAATCTTTTTTGGGTCTTAGTTTTGAAGACGGGCTGTTACATCGCTGGGTGCAACTGAATAAATCATGTCTTGAGTCATAGCTTCGAACAGAATCAGACTGACAAGAGCCCGTCCTCCAAGCAAAGACCCAAAATCCATTCCATGCACCGGCCAAACCCCCTCTTTATGAATGAAAAACGTTTTACACACTAATCACAACTGATGACGTCCGAACACTTCCAGAACAAGTACTTCGCTGACGACTTTTGTTCGAACTAAAACGCTATAATTGCAGCCCGTCCTCCAAACAAAGATCCAAAAGTGATTCCATGCACCCGCCAAACCCCCTGTGTATGAATGAAAAGCGGTTCACACACGACTCACAACTGCTGATGTTCGAACATATCCGGAACAAGTGCTTCACTGACGAATTTTGTTCGAATCACAACGCTATAAATGCTTCATCCGCGTACTACAAATACAAATAATCGCCAACAGAACCTAAACATCTGACCTAACCTATCGTATGCCTATATATACACAATATGCCAATATATTATAATATTAATTTATACTTGAGAAAATTCCCGGTTTTGAATGAACAGCATGTTAAAATTTATGAATGCGTCTGTGGGGTCGACCGCTGAATGTAATGGATTTGAGTCGAGGACGGGTTGATAATTGCTTCAACCCACGTACTACAAATACAAATAATCGCCAACAGAACATGAACACCTAACCTAACCTAACAAGTCCTTAAATATGCACACTATGCTAATATATAATAATATTAATTTATATTTGAGAAAAGTTCAGTTGTGAATGAACAGCATGTTAAAATTGATGAATGCGTCTGTGGGGTCGACCGCTGGATAGAATGGACTGAGGACGGGTTGTTGACAAAGGTACAACATACTGTGTACTATTGACTGGGATTATCCATATTTTATAAATAAATATTGTGATTCCGCCGGCCCGTGATATTGAGGATAGGTTACTTTGCGAGCGACGAGTGAATGATCAGGTTGCTGAGCTTGGAGTTAGTCATTTTCCTTATGATCATTTAAGTTTGAATGCATGAGCCAAAAACATTTATAAATAACCTAGTATAAAATATTATTCTTTCATCGGATAATATAAACACAAGATGTATGCTACCACACCTGGTTATTAAAACACCTGCAAGTTGTACTGAGCTCTGCCTCGTACCAGCTTATAAGAATTTTTTATAGATCTAATTATTTGTTTGATAATAGTAGTTTCACCTGTTGTTCAACATAATACAACTCAGAGCATCGCCTGTTATAGGCTGTCTGTTAGGCTTCAAGCATATATTTCAATAATTTCTATTGGAATAGCTTGGAAACCGAATTCTATACCGGATGACTATTCACAATGAATTTTTCAATAACTCACGTCATAAAGCCTTTTGTTTATCAGTGTCTAACTTAAAACCATTTAGATTTTACTTTTATTTCATATATATTTATAACGTCCTTCACAAATTAATTTTGATTTTCGAGAGTTAATTAACTGGGTGTGTGTAAGGTGAACATTTTATAAGAGAAGCTTGTGAGCTGAAATATTTTGAGCTGAGAATTTGCACCCTGAATGTCTTATCTCAGTACCACCTGTTGTGAGTTACCTGTTGGGTAGATTGTCTTGCAACTCATTTGTGTTATATTAACTCACCTGTTGTGACTCTCAAATGTATTGAGTCGCCGTCTTTGGGACAAAAACAACAATACGTTACGAATCACTACTTGATCATTACACCTCATTACCTGAGCCTCACACCTCATTACCTGATCCTTACACCTCATTACATAAGCCTCCCACCTCATTACTTGATACTCACGCCTCATTACACTGATCCTTACACCTCATTACCTGCTTCAAATTCTTCACCAACAATTCGCACGTAAAAAGGAAGAGGTCCGTCGTAGCCTCTACCCGCTGGTAACTGTGTCTCGCCATTGGCTACGATTGCCACAGTAGCAACCTCGCCATTGGCAACGATTGCCATAATAGCAACCTCGTCATTGGCAACGATTGCCTCAATAGCAACCTGTATCGTTTGTATGTATGTATTGTCCAAGTATATGTTATTATTATTATTACTTGTTCACTGTTGCTGGGTCATAGCGCTCGTCTCACTATACACCCAGAGTGTGTCACTGTTATAACCCGTGAAGCCTAGGGGTGGGTTCATTTGCGTGCAGTGATCAAAATATATATATTTCGGCCTCGCCTAAAGTTTGTCTAGGGTATGGTATTATATAATAGGGTATTATAAGAAAAAAAACACTGCTTAACATGCAAAACAATACACTGTACTTAAGGGTAACAAGACATATCAAACAGATAAAATGATAAAAATTATAAGAAGCCAGAATTATCCTTCAGCATGTAATATTGTCATAAAATCGCTTAATGAGCACAGACAATCTCTTAAACACATGAATGAATAAATGGAGTAACACAAAATAGTCTTACCAAGAGAATTAACTAAGTAATAAGCAAAATAAACAATATACACCAACTAACCTCCAATACATGTCTCCTCCCATCAAGCTCACCCACGGGACTACCTAGCCTCCCGCCAGCAGGGCAGGCGTCCTAACAAAAGATCAACTAAGCATCCACATGAACTCTTGTGAAAACTGTACTAACAAAGTGTAGTACAAAATAACAATATAATCAGTAATCTTGAGATTATATAATACTGTTACAGTAATCACAAGATTTAATTACAATCAATAACAGGAATTAATCAAAGGTTGAAATATAAACGCTAGCTTGACAACAGGCCGCACACTGGACACATCCAAATATGGTCATCCCCCCCCCCCCACGGAGAAGCCACCACTCCCTCCAACAAGAAATAACTCGCACAACTCTATCAAAATTAATGCAACTCAGACACACTACAGCATGCTACAATATAAATCATACAATATTAACTGGAACACAAGAGGATACCATACTAATAATAGTACTGAACAGGAAAAGTATTAAATGCTAAACATAGTTATCATGAATAATGGCAGAATCAATCATAGATTCGTAACAGTCACCTTATCCCGCTGTACCTCCAGTTGTTACCGGGAATTACCTGATTGGTTATTATTGTGGGCAAAAAATTGATGGGTGTACAGCTTTCACAGTGATAATGTAAGGATGTTTTGATGTACTGTACGTGTTTGGGACTGTATATTGGTGTTGTGACATTGAACACCTGAGTGTGCAGCACGTGTCTGTGGCAGGATATGTGTTGGTGACTGAGAATGTTCGTGTGCAGCACGTGTTTGTGGCAGGATGTGTTGGTGACTGAGAATGTTCGTGTGCAGCACGTGTTTGTGGCAGGATATGTGTTGGTGACTGAGAATGTTCGTGTGCAGCACGTGTTTGTGGCAGGATATGTGTTGGTGACTGAGAATGTTCGTGTGCAGCACGTGTTTGTGGCAGGATGTGTTGGTGACTGAGAATGTTCGTGTGCAGCACGTGTCTGTGGCAGGATATGTGTTGGTGACTGAGAATGTTCGTGTGCAGCACGTGTTTGTGGCACTATATACGTTGGTGACAGTAAATGAGTACTTCTTCAACACATGTTTTGATGAAGTATGTATTAGAGTCATCATAGTGTTCTTTGCTCGTGTCATCAGGGTCTCTTCTTGTATGTTAACACGAGACTTGAGTAGTCCACCGACGCTGTCTCTGTGTTAATTGTTTAGTCTCATCTCTCAATAATGATCAAGGATAGATGGTAAGGTTAGGTTAGGTATGGTGCTTTGGTTACGTTGATTTGGGTTGATTTTAGTTAGCAACAAAGTGGTTGGGGGGGGGGGGGGCGAGGAGAACTAGCTTAAGCTACTTTATCCCTTTGGGACGTATTTTTCTCTTGTCTCAATGAACATACTTCAACTTGTACTTGAACACAAGTGGTTCAGCACCAGGGTTCACTACCACACAAGGGGTTCAGCACCAGGGTTCACTACCACACAAGGGGTTCAGCACCAGGGTTCACTACCACACAAGTGGTTCAGCACCAGGGTTCACCACCACACAAGTGGTTCAGCAACAGGGTTCACTACCACACAAGGGGTTCAACACCAGGGTTCACTACCACACAAGTGGTTCAACACCAGGGTTCACCACCACACAAGTGGTTCAGCACCAGGGTTCACCACCACACAAGTGGTTCAGCAACAGGGTTCACCACCACACAGGTGGTTCAGCACCAGGGTTCACTACCACACAAGGGGTTCAGCACCAGGGTTCACTACCACACAAGGGGTTCAGCAACAGGGTTCACCACCACACAAGGGGTTCAGCAACAGGGTTCACCACCACACAAGTGGTTCAGCACCAGGGTTCACTACCACACAAGGGGTTTAGCACCAGGGTTCACCACCACACAAGGGGTTCAGCAACAGGGTTCACCACCACACAAGTGGTTCAGCAACAGGGTTCACCACCACACAAGTGGTTCAGCACCAAGGTTCACCACCACACAAGTGGTTCAGCACCGGGGTTCAGCACCAGGGTTCACCACCACACAGGTGGTTCAGCGCCAGGGTTCACCACCACACAGGTGGTTCAGCACCAGGGTTCACCACCACACAGGTGGTTCAGCACCAGGGTTCACCACCACACAAGGGGTTCAGCACCAGGGTTCACCACCACACAAGGGGTTCAGCACCAGGGTTCACCACAACACAAGGGGTTCAGCACCAGGGTTCAGCACAACACAAGGGGTTCAGCACCAGGGTTCAGCACCACACAAGTGGTTCAGCACCAGGGTTCAGCACCACACAAGGGGTTCAGCACCAGGGTTCACCACCACACAAGGGGTTCAGCACCAGGGTTCACCACCACACAAGGGGTTCAGCACCACAACAGTGTGGTCATACTCTCCTCATCCCTCAGAGAATTCACAACAAATTACTATTAAACAGTAATTAATGAATGTGTATTTTGTGAGGGGGGGCGGGGGGTAGTGTGCAGTGTGATGATAAGCGCATTATTCATTTAATTTGCTTTTAATGAGACAAATATGTCATTATTCTTCATTAGTTTAGTTCATCAAATACGACGGAGACGATTAGGTATAATGAATTATATTCTTGTGGTTGGCGTTGACTGTTTCCTGGCGAGTAATGTTTATTTGTGTTGCGCATGCACATATACACACATATACACACATATACACACATATACACACATATATACACACATATGACAGAGCCCAGTAGGCTCAGGAATCTGTACACCAGTTGATTTACAGTTGAGAGGCGGGACCAAAGAGCCAAAACTCAACCCCCGCAAGCACAAATAAGTGAGTACAAATAGGTGAGTACACACACACACACACACAAATGATATGCAGATAAGAAACCCATGATTTAATCGTAGATGTAGGCTAGCTAAGCAACAAAGTACAAGGGCATGAAGAAACTATAGCAATAACAGGACACTTGAGAGCAGAGACGGATACCAGAGAGCCAGGAATGAATACGTCAGGGTGAGAAGAGAGGCAGAAGCGCAATATGAAAATGACATAGCAAGCAAGGCAGAGACTCAACCTAAATTACTTCACAGCCACATCGGGAGAAAGACAACAGTGAAGGAGCAGGTAATTAAACTGAGGATAGGGGCAGACAGATTCACTACAAACGACAAAGAAGTGTGCAAGGAACTCAATAAGAAAATGCCGGAGGTCTTCACATGAGAGCAAGGAGAAGCTCCCGAGATAAGAGAAGGAACAGTTAATCAGGCACCTCTAGAGGAATTTGGGATTACCAGTGGGGATGTAAGGAAGCTTTTGCTAGAGTTGGATGTGACAAAGGCTATGTTACGTTGGATGTTGGATGGCAACGGAGATGGATGTTACGTCTTCAGTGTAAAGGCAGTAAACAGGTAGAGAATTTGTTTACTGGACAGTAAACAAATGGAGTACTTGTTAATTTGTCATATATCAATCTGTGCCTTTAGCTGGGGTGTACTGTAACTGTAGGGTGACACAAGACACCCTGGGGTGTACTGTAACTGTAGGGTGACACAAGACACCCTGGGGGTGTACTGTAACTGTAGGGTGACACAAGACACCCTGGGGTGTACTGTAACTGTAGGGTGACACAAGACACCCTGGGGTGTACTGTAACTGTAGGGTGACACAAGACACCCTGGGGTGTACTGTAACTGTAGGGTGACACAAGACACCCTGGGGTGTACTGTAACTGTAGGGTGACACAAGACACCCTGGGGTGTACTGTAACTGTAGGGTGACACAAGACACCCTGGGGTGTACTGTAACTGTAGGGTGACACAAAGCACCCTGGGGTGTACTGTAACTGTAGGGTGACACAAGACACCCTGGGGTGTACTGTAACTGTAGGGTGACACAAGACACCCTGGGGGTGTACTGTAACTGTAGGGTGACACAAAGCACCCTGGGGTGTACTGTAACTGTAGGGTGACACAAGACACCCTGGGGGTGTACTGTAACTGTAGGGTGACACAAGACACCCTGGGGTGTACTGTAACTGTAGGATGACACAAGGCAGCCTGGGGGTGTACTGTAACTGTAGGGTGACACAAGACACCCTGGGGTGTACTGTAACTGTAGGGTGACACAAGGCACCCTGGGGTGTACTGTAACTGTAGGGTGACACAAGACACCCTGGGGTGTACTGTAACTGTAGGGTGACACAAGACACCCTGGGGTGTACTGTAACTGTAGGGTGACACAGGGCACCCTGGGGTGTACTGTAACTGTAGGGTGACACAAGACACCCTGGGGTGTACTGTAACTGTAGGGTGACACAAGACACCCTGGGGTGTACTGTAACTGTAGGGTGACACAAGACACCCTGGGGTGTACTGTAACTGTAGGGTGACACAAGACACCCTGGGGTGTACTGTAACTGTAGGGTGACACAAGACACCCTGGGGTGTACTGTAACTGTAGGGTGACACAAGACACCCTGGGGTGTACTGTAACTGTAGGGTGACACAAGACACCCTGGGGTGTACTGTAACTGTAGGGTGACACAAGACACCCTGGGGTGTACTGTAACTGTGTAATAGCTTTATCGTTAAGCTGTAAAGTTTTGAAGCTATAAACGATAGACTGTCTCAACTGCTAGTGACTGTAGGTTTGCAATGAAGACGGTCACCTTAACTGCTCTTGACTGTCGATTGCAACTAAGCAGATCAACACGACTGGTATTGACTGTATGTTAGACGAGACAGAGACATACAGCTCCCTATGGCACATATGTAAGACAATATACATATATTAGTCTACGCATAAATAGTATCATTGACTGTCAGTATTTATACATATAGATGACTGTGTATACACAGAGTATTGATGACTGTCTAGGCATCAATCACCACCCAACAGTCGCCTCTGTCGCTCCTCCAATGTCCAAAAAACTAACAAAAACATTTCCACATCAATTTATTTTTTTGTTTTTATTTTTATATTCATTTTTTATAAATTCGTGAGAGCGGCCGAGTCGGATGGTCTCATTAATATGCTTATTGGCAATTGTAATTTTTGTCACGGCTGTGTATATATATACACAGCCAGCCGTGGTTGGTCCCGTGATGAATGGTTGAGGTAATTAGTGCCTGCTCATTGGAAGCGCTGTTGCCACGTGTGGCCGAACACTTCCATTATTATTGAGTTTGCTGAAGTGTTAAGTTGCATATTGGTGAACACTGTCCAGGCCCCTGGAGTGATAACAGCTACACACCATCGAGGCCCAGTAGTGATAACAGCTACACACCGTCGAGGGCCAGTAGTGATAACAGCTACACACCGTCGAGGGCCTGGAGTGATAACAGCTATACACCGTCGAGGGCCAGGAGTGATAACAGCTACACACCGTCGAGGCCCAGGAGTGATAACAGCTACACACCGTCGAGGGCCTGGAGTGATAACAGCTACACACCGTCGAGGCCCCAGGAGTGATCAGGTGTTATCATAACCGGCTTAGCCTTGCCTGAGGGTTCTGCTAAACTCTTGGGGGCCAACATGGCGCGGGAAGCTCAAATCTCTCAAGAAACAGATAATTGGACTAAATTGTCATCCACATTTCCGGTTAAATAATAATTTCATTCACCTGTGTTTTTAGTAGTTATTAAGACCACTCACTAGCTCGGTCGGCACAACTTCGACCTCACACACGTTGGGTCCAGGGTTCGAGTCTCCTAGAACCCAGGTGTTTGGTCTGGAGATAGTTCGACATTATCTGTTTCTCCTAATAGACAAGTCTATCTTTAGGAATTGATAGACAAGTCTATCTTTAGGAAATGATAGACAAGTCTATCTTTAGGAATTGATAGACAAGTCTATCTTTAGGAAATGATAGACAAGTCTATCTTTAGGAATTGATAGACAAGTCTATCTTTAGGAAATGATAGACAAGTCTATCTTTAGGAATTGATAGACAAGTCTATCTGGAGGAATTGATAGACAAGTCTATCTGGAGGAATTGATAGACAAGTCTATCTGGAGGAACTGATAGACAAGTCTATCTTCATTCACCAACTTGTCAACATTCCTCCTTCATACACTAAGTTCTCACAATTCACTTCCTGTAAATCTATTTAAAAAAAAGTCATAATAAACATGATTTCTTTAGTATTCTTGTAACATTCACTTCACACAATTCACACCCAACATTCATGTCATACAATCACCTTACACTATTCAGTCCTAACGTGCCTGCCCAATGGACAACGATCTGTCATCAATAAACACCAAACTCCACGAGCTGGTAAAATATGTGTTCCACTTTTTTGTCGCAACTTTTCTGCAACCTATTTCCATTTTGCACCATTGCCGCCACAATGCCTTGAAGTGACCATACATCTCGTGGCCATGGAGCAATATTATCCTAGAAAACAATGTGAGACTACTGCCTCATATATATATATATATATATATATATATATATATATATATATATATATATATATATATGTCGTACCTAGTAGCCAGAACTCACTTCTCAGCCTACTATTCAAGGCCCGATTTGCCTAATAAGCCAAGTTTTCATGAATTAATATATTTACCATAATTTTTTTCTTATGAAATGATAAAGCTACCCTTTTCACTATGTATGAGGTCAATTTTTTTTATTGGAGTTAAAATTAACGTAGATATATGACCGAACCTAACCAACCCTACCTTAGGTTAGGTAGTCGAAAAACAATTAATTCATGAAAACTTGGCTTATTAGGCAAATCGGGCCTTGCATAGTAGGCATAGAAGTGAGTTCTGGCTACTAGGTACGACATATATATATATATATATATATATATATATATATATATATATATATATATATATATATATATATATATATATATATATATATATATATATATATATATATATATATATATATATATATATATTTTATTAAATATGACCGAAAAAGTAAGATTAATAATTCTAACACGAATTTTCTCAATCTTTCGTACATTATGCTTCACTGTTGGAGGTAAATCAAAAATCACTTCTCCAAAATTCATTTTTATTTCTAGTCTGACGCGACACGGGCGCGTTTCGTAAAACTTATTACATTTTCAAAGACTTCACAAATACACAACTGATTAGAACTTGCGTTTCCCTGATTTTATATCTACATTTGAGTGAGGTGGGAAGGGTGATGTGGCATTACATTTGAGTAAGGTGGGAAGGATGATGTGGCATTAGAGGATATTAATAGGGTATTAAAAGTATCAACACAAGACAGAACACGAAACAATGGATATTGAATAGAAGTGTTTGTAGAAAGCCTATTGGTCCATATTTCTTGATGCTTCTATATTGGAGCGGAGTCTTGAGGTGGGTAGAATATAGTTGTGACACAACTATATTCTACCCACCTCAAGACTCCGCTCCAATATAGAAGCATCAAGAAATATGGACCAATAGGCTTTCTACAAACACTTCTATTCAATATCCATTGTTTCGTGTTCTGTCTTGTGTTGATACTTTTAATACCCTATTAATATCCTCTAATGCCACATCATCCTTCCCACCTTACTCAAATGTAATGCCACATCACCCTTCCCACCTCACTCAAATGTAGATATAAAATCAGGGAAACGCAAGTTCTAATCAGTTGTGTGTTTGTGAAGTCTTTGAAAATGTAATAAGTTTTACGAAACGCGCCCGTGTCGCGTCAGACTAGAAATAAAAATGAATTTTGGAGAAGTGATTTTTGATTTACCTCCAACAGTGAAGCATAATGTACGAAAGATTGAGAAAATTCGTGTTAGAATTATTAATCTTACTTTTTCGGTCATATTTAATAAAATATGTCTACAGGAAAGACTGCTACCAAAATATACTAATATATATATATATATATATATATATATATATATATATATATATATATATATATATATATATATATATATATATATATATATATATATATATATATCACATCTCTTATGCAATTCACTATTTTATTGCTGCAGTTCCTGAGAAATAAATTCAAGTATATCCACGATAACTTATGCATCCTGCTGCAGGATGTGTCAACATTTGCATCAATCAGTGATGATAATGTCTTCTCACAGACATAATAACATAGGATAAATTCTCACACTTGTGTATTTGTGTATTATGTATAGATTTACACCCAAGTCTTTCACACTCTCCAGAGTGCTTTGTCAAGGACTGTGAATGTGGATAGGCATTATTCTCTTATACTTGCAAATTGTCACTTGCTTGCTTGCTTGCTACTTGCTTGCTACTTGCTTGCTTGCTTGCTACTTGCTTGCTTGCTTGCTACTTGCTTGCTTGCTACTTGCTTGCTTGCTTGCTACTTGCTTGCTTGCTTGCTTGCTACTTGCTTGCTTGCTTGCTACTTGCTTGCTTGCTTGCTACTTGCTTGCTTGCTTGCTTGATACTTGCTTGCTTGCTTGCTTGCTACTTGCTTGCTTGCTTGCTACTTGCTTGCTTGCTACTTGCTGGCTTGCTTGCTACTTGCTTGCTAATACTTGCAAAAAAATATGAAGTCTTTCGAAAGACAATTAGGACCCAGAGTAACAATAGATAGAAAAGGTCCCAGAGTGTGGTTCAGATACGTTGAGGAGGTTTTTGCCATATTTAACGAAGATTTCGAGAATCTAGATAAGTACTTAGAGGGTCTTAATAGCTTACAGCATTCGTGCTATTTACTAGGGGAAAAAGAATTTAATAAAGAACACTCCTTTTTGAATAGCATTGTAAGTAGACGTAATGATCAATTCACTGTAAGTAGACGTAATGATCAATTCACTGTAAGTAGACGTAATGATCAATTCACTGTAAGTAGACGTAATGAACAATTTACATTCAGTACTAATAGGAAAAAAGACACATACGAACTATGAATTCGTATGTAAATTCCTAACTGGAACTTAAATACGAATTCATACATGAATTTGTTTCAGATATAATTATAATTCAGTTAAACAGAGTGTACTCACCGGCTTTTATCTAAGAGCTTATAGGTTTTAAGACCCGTTTCACCTAGAAGCTCAACTTAAATACTTAAATAAGTGTTTTTTGGATTAAGGTGGTGGTGAACACCTTCTCTGGTCTCCTGGATGCCAGCCGGTGAGACATGGCCGGTGGTAGAGACCTTTTCTAAGATCTCAGCCGTGGTGTGAACGAGGTCCACTCGGAGTCGAACCTGGACTCTGTGCATCATGGTGCAGGTGGACCCTGGACCACAGATGCTTCGGTCTGTGCGTCTTTGTCGCAACTTAGTCTTAACCTGGGTTGAGATGTGAATGTGCGTGGTGTTGACAAAGCACTCAGGAGAGAGCAAAAGCCTTGGTGTAAATCTTTACATTAAATACACAAATATACATGTGTGGGTTTGTATTCAAGTTCCATCTATCCTATATGTGAGCCCTACAATAATCATCAAAACTGACCTTGCAATAGCCATGTAAAAATTAACTTGCAATAACATGCAAAAATCTCTTTGCAATATATTGTTGATATAACGTGTAATATTTGTGTCACAAAAACAATGCAACATTTCTGCCTTGAATAATATGCAAATATTCGTGCAATAGTTGTTTCTGCAATATGAGTCCTGTAATATATGCTAGCCTTTATACCAGGTAATATTATGTGAATATATCTATACAAAGGGGGGGAGGGGTTACCCCTAGTCTGTCTCTCTCCCATCTGTCCATCTATCTAACAATTCATCAATATATTCATCTATCCATTCATATATATATTTATCTATCCTTCTATCTATATTTATCTATCCTTCTATCTATATTTATCTATCCATCCATCTATTCAGCTACTTCTCCATCTATCCTTCCATCAATCTATCCATCCATCTACCTATCTAGCCATCCATATGTACATCTATCTATTCATCTATCCACCCTTCTATAAATCTATCTATCTATCCATGTATCCATCTATCTATCCACCTATCCATCCATCCCATTCACCTGAGCGCTAGGAGACTCGAACCGTGGACCCCCACGTGTGTGTGTGAGGGCGAAGCTCTATTGACCGTGCTATTGAATGTCCTTAATAAGGAAAGGTCCCAGAAGCAGCCTCCTGCTGCCTAACTGGAATTGTCAACTTTTCCTTAACTACTACTGAAGCTCAGAGGAATTATTGTCACATTCAATTCAGGTAAATTTAATGTTTATTTCCATGGAAGTGTGAATGGAAATTTTCCACTCATCTTTCCATCTTTGTCCATCTATCCATATATCTATAAATTTTTATATCTATCTATCTATCTATCTATCTATATATATATATATATATATATATATATATATATATATATATATATATATATATATATATATATATATATATATATATATATATATATATATTTGAGTGAGGTGGATGGGGTGAGGTGGCATTAATAGGGTATTAATTTCATCAACACAAGACAGAACACGAAAAAATGGGTATTGAATAGAAGTGTTTGTAGAAAGCCTATTGGTCCATATTTCTTGATGCTTCTATATTGGAGCGGAGTCTTGAGGTGGGTAGAATATAGTTGTGCATTAATTGGCTGTTGATTGCTGGTGTTGACTTCTTGATGTGTAGTGCCTCGCAAACGTCAAGCCGCCTGCTATCGCTGTATCTATCGATGATTTCTGTGTTGTTTACTAGGATTTCTCTGGCGATGGTTTGGTTGTGGGAAGAGATTATATGTTCCTTAATGGAGCCATGTTGCTTATGCATCGTTAAACGCCTAGAAAGAGATTCTCTTTCTAGGCGTATAAATAGGAACTATATTTCAAGATATAAATAGGAACTGCCTCGAATGGGCCAATAGGCCTTCTACAGTTACCTTTGTTCTTATATTCTTATGTCCGGAGGTCCTCTACAGTCAACAAGAGACAGCCCTCAGGTCCCCTACAGTCAGCAAGAGACAGTCCTCAGGTCCCCTACAGTCAGCAAGAGACAGTCCTCAGGTACCCTACAGTCAACAAGAGACAGTGCTCAGGTCCCCTACAGTCAGCAAGAGACAGTCCTCAGGTCCCCTACAGTCAGCAAGAGACAGTCCTCAGGTCCCCTACAGTCAACAAGAGACAGTGCTCAGGTCCCCTACAGTCAGCAAGAGACAGTCCTCAGGTCCCCTACAGTCAGCAAGAGACAGTGCTCAGGTCCCCTACAGTCAGCAAGAGACAGTCCTCAGGTCCCCTACAGTCAACAAGAGACAGTGCTCAGGTCCCCTACAGTCAGCAAGAGACAGTCCTCAGGTCCCCTACAGTCAACAAGAGACAGTGCTCAGGTCCCCTACAGTCAGCAAGAGACAGTCCTCAGGTCCCCTACAGTCAGCAAGAGACAGTCCTCAGGTCCCCTACAGTCAACAAGAGACAGTCCTCAGGTCCCCTACAGTCAGCAAGAGACAGTCCTCAGGTCCCCTACAGTCAACAAGAGACAGTGCTCAGGTCCCCTACAGTCAGCAAGAGACAGTCCTCAGGTCCCCTACAGTCAACAAGAGACAGTGCTCAGGTCCCCTACAGTCAGCAAGAGACAGTCCTCAGGTCCCCTACAGTCAACAAGAGACAGTCCTCAGGTCCCCTACAGTCAACAAGAGACAGTGCTCAGGTCCCCTACAGTCAACAAGAGACAGTCCTCAGGTCCCCTACAGTCAGCAAGAGACAGTGCTCAGGTCCCCTACAGTCAGCAAGAGACAGTGCTCAGGTCCCCTACAGTCAGCAAGAGACAGTGCTCAGGTCCCCTACAGTCAGCAAGAGACAGTCCTCAGGTCCCCTACAGTCAGCAAGAGACAGTCCTCAGGTCCCCTACAGTCAGCAAGAGACAGTCCTCAGGTCCCCTACAGTCAGCAAGAGACAGTCCTCAGGTCCCCTACAGTCAGCAAGAGACAGTCGTCAGGTCCCCTACAGTCAACAAGAGACAAGTCTGAGGCCCGCTACAGTTAGCAAATGAAAGTTCTGAGAACCGCTACAAGCAACAACAGAGAAGACACAACACTATTGTTCAAATTTCCAATTTAAGTTTCGAGGAAAAATTTCATTTTGTGAGTCCCACATTCTTCTCACACTCTCCTGGTCTCAGGTGTTAGTTAATATGTGAGCGCTGGTTACTTTATTTTAGTCCGTGGTGTGTGTGTGTGTTTTATAGAAAACTGAAATAGAGAACATGTGTCTGCTTCGTTTGCTCTGTAAGTTTAATCTTTTTGTAATATTAAAACAAAATAGAAGCTCTAACTGTGGGAATTGTTATCATAGCTTAAATACCTTTTTTATGTATAGTTAAAAAAAATTGCAGTTTTATATATTATATAAAAAAAATATTTGGTTTCTCTTTGCTACCATAATAAAATTTAATGCAATATTCTTAGACGTTCAAATGTATACATTAACTTTAAATTCGTGTTTACTTATTATTATACTACCAGCTGTACTCGACCACACGTTGCTATGGCTCAGCAATGCGTATGTGTTACTGAGCCACAGCAACCTTCCCAGTACACTCCACCATTGCCCCTACCCGTCCCCCGTCCTCCCCACCTTTCCTGACTCCCTCGTCTGATGCATTCCCAAATAATCTGATGTTCCAATCACTAAAATATAAGAAAAACAGTTTAAAAAACGAAATAAAAACAGTTAAAAAATAAACTGTATTCACCAAATGAACGTTACGGTAAACAACACAGCTCAATTCCAACGCAATGTAACACAAAATAATTGAATCAAAATGAAAATAAATCGTAATCTATGAAATTTCAATTTATCAATGCAATCGGAAACATTAAAATGGAATCGTAACATATTTAGTATAGAGTGTTTGTGTTGCTACTACGTGCAACAGATGGCGCTGTTTTTTTTAAAGTACGTTTTTATCTGTCACAGGTGTGGCATCTATGTAGTAGGTATATAAAAACATGTACGTATTCGAATGGAACGTGGTGTTAAAATTTGAAAGGAATTGGTGAAGACCTATCGGAGATTACAGAGAGTGTTGCTCTTACGACCAACAGATGGTGATGTTTAAAAAAAACATGCTTTTTCCTGCCACATGTGAGGCATGTATATAGTAGGTATATAAAAACACCCGATAATTCGAATGCAAGGTTGTGTCAAAATTTCAAAGCAATCGGTAAAGAGGTTTCGAAGATTTCACTCACATGAAAAAGTTTTTTTTTTTAATCATGTTTATTTCCCGTCACAGACGTGACATCTATATAATATGTATATAAAAACCCGCTCGAATGCGAATGGAACGTTGAGTTAAAATTTCAAAGCAAACGGTACAGAACTTTTGGAGATTAGCGATTATGAACAAACGAACATTTCCATCTTTATTTACATAGATTAGACATGTTTTAAAAAACAAAGATCATTTACACTATGCCTTCAGATCTGTGGCTGCTTGCTTCTTGAAATGTTAAAGCTGTACTACCAGACTGGTGGGGAATATCCCACGAGAGCTTAAACAGCTTATCTTCAAGCATCCCAGGTGTGTTCTAGTAGGCAGGTGGCTGGTGCTGGCCATCACTGTGAAGAGAACTAACCAACCGCATACACCTGTACTTCCTTCACCCTTCTGGATTCTCGACTAGATATCAACATCTTGGAATCTCCGCCGTACTGTGAACATGATGGTGACAGAGGTGAACAATTCAGAGTGAACAGCACAACTGTTCACACGCTCATTTCAGTCTTTTCCAATCACGTTCTTAGGTATTTTCGTGTCTTATTTTCTATTTAGTATATAATTTGTGCTTTTTACAGTGAATATTTTTTATCGAGGTACTTATTTTTAAGTCTTTTTAATGGATGATGATTAATATATATATATATATATATATATATATATATATATATATATATATATATATATATATATATATATATATATATATATATATATATATATATATATGACAGTGTCAGACCACGGATTACTCCTTCTGAAGATGTATTAATATACGAAAGTACTTAAGGAAGCATTTAATTACAATTATTACTTAACCTATACCATTGATAGGTTAAGTAATAATTGTAAATAAGAAGCAATAAGATGCTTATCTTAACATACTAAGAAGGTTAGGTAAGGTCGGTGTTTTCTATGAAGCTTTTCAAGGTAAACTAAAATATTCACAATCAATTAGTATGTCACATATGCACTTATTAAATAAGCCAATATTGACTGAAGCAAGTGCGAGAACGGGTTGGAAGAGCAGGGGCCAGATTCAGGAAGCAGTTACGCAAGCACTTACGAACCTGTACATCTATTCTCAACATTTGGCAACTTTGTGTGCAATTATTAAATAGTTAATGAGCTCCGAAGCACCAGGAGGCTGTTTATAACAATAACAACAGTTGATTGGCAAGTTTTCATGTTTGTAAACTGTTTAATAAATGTAACCAATGCCGTCAAAGACTGAAAAAAGATGTACACGTTCGTAAGTACTCGCGTAACTGCTTCGTGAATCTGGTCCTAGACTTTGAATCACAAAATATTATTCCTCCTATGTTTTTTTTTATATGTACTGGGAGCTAGTTGTAGTGCCGCTAGTTCTGTTTGTGTGGAGGTCAGCCCGTTGTTTAACCTGACACCGATAGTCTATGCAAATATTATTTATATAGATACAACAATATTTTTAGAAAATAATCTCTACGGGCGTTTCGTTGCAATTTTCACATACTCCAAATTCGGGAAGGGGTTCGAATGCCGATTTTGTTTTTCGTCTCACGGAAGACACAGGGACCGACACCGACAACCCTTATAAGAATAGCCCCGAGAGTCTGTTTTCCAACCACGGACACAAACAGAAAAACATGCTCTTTTGTATAGAAATTGATTAGAGAGGCATCCGGCAGTCCCCTTCCCCCTCTCCCTCTCTTCCCTCTTGCCGCCCCTCTACTCCCCTTTCCCCCTTCCTTCTCTTCCTTCTATTTTATCCCTTCATCTATTCCCCCTCCTGGTTCGCACAACCACTTGGGCTGGACGGTAGAGCGACGGTCTACCGTTTATACTATCTACCTATACCAAATCTTCTCTATATTTGTAGTGTTCTTCTTCACTTTGGAAACAATTTGAGAAATTAAAACTATTAAATTTATCTTTAGTAGAGTTTAGTTGACCTGACTTGTGTAGCTAGAATGACCGGTTTCGCTGTAGCTCTCGCCAGGATGTTTGGGGACAGCGAGAATGTGAATACATTGTGTTAGCACTACATATATATATACATATACCGTATATAATAAGGGGACGTGTTCAGACCCTCTCGTGGCAACTGAACAATCTTGTTCTACATTGTCGTTGAACAGCCGAGGTAGTTGACCTGGTGTGAAGCAGGCAGTTCCTGCCCAGTGAACACGCTCAGTCTGGGATGCTCCCGGACGCAGGTTCGAATCCTCGTCACGGCCCTTGTGGATTTGTACGCTCAGACAAACTTAGTATCACAATTTTCCAATACTCACGGCTGGGTTATTGTCATCGATGACACAATCCATAGCTACAATCTACATGTTTCTCCAAGGTGACCTGTTGCGAGCGTGAGAAGGACCACAGCGGGTCCCAGACACAGTCATCACACCGACCATTGTCCACACAACCGTAAACACTCAAGACGGGGCAGAGCACAACAACTTTTCTTGACTATAATCTCATTACCATCGTCTAGTTTGGCTCATTGTAGAAGTTACTGGTCTCACTAATCTCTTGGGAAGTGAAGGAACTGAATTTGTGTTTTCTTCAGGTAATACGGCGTAAGACACAGCAACAATGGCGGTTCAAGACGCCAACGTATTGAACATTGTTATTCTGTCGTACGACCAAGCGCTTCTGACATGCGTCAGATCCATACTGGCTTAGAGCTGATGATTGTGTGCTGATTAAATCTTATTGAAGAAGCGGAACCACGTGTTATCTAGGACCAACTTGCTGTACTCAAAGTAATAGAAACTAGTTTCACGATGGTAATGTTGATGTAGTAACGGCTACAACGGATCGTTGAAACTGTTGTGTCCTTGTGCGTCAGTACCTGGAGACATTTCCCTGATTATTTTCATATTGACGTGACATCATGAGGTGTTTAACACACATTCAGCAACTGAGGTAGAGTTCATACAGTGTATATATGCAATTTATACAGACATAGTTGAGCTAATATAAACAGCGAGTTGACCAGACCACTCACTAGAAGGTGAAGGGACGACGACGTTTCGGTCCGTCCTGGACCATTCTCAAGTCGATTGTGACAATCGACTTGAGAATGGTCCAGGACGGACCGAAACGTCGTCGTCCCTTCACCTTCTAGTGTGTGGTCTGGTCAACATACTTCAGCCCCGTTATTGTGACTCATCGCCTGCATAAACAGGGAGGGCGGGACGGAACTATCAGGGGAAAGCGCCAAGCAATTACGACGGATATAGCACTTGGAAGGGATCAGAACGGTCAGGATCATTTGTGGACGGTCGAGGATTGAACACGGACCTGCATTAAGCGAGACGGTCGTCGCTCTACCGTCCATCCCATGTGCTCTCAAATCTTCATATTTGTATTGTTCATGTAATATCATCTTGGGAACCTGTGTATACGACCCCATCCTGTATTGCTGTGGTACAACCAAGAGACAGAAGTGTTCAAAGTCCATCAATATGTAAGGTGTCGGAACCGTTCAGCCGTGAACAGTTTAAATTCGGTAATGAATTGTAAATCGTTCACAATTTACAACCGAATGTAATTTAGATCTGTGTTCATCTGTAGAACACCGTTCTTAACACTTAATTACCCGTACGATAATTCTCCATCTTCTGTTATATAATAATTAGTGCACATCGTTATTGTGACTCATCGCCATGTAGACGATGAGTCACAATAACGTGGCTGATGATATGATGAAAAAAAAAACCACAATGACTTGATAATGGTACTGGAGGGACCCAAACGTGGTCGTTTCTTCATCTTGTGATGTGAGGTCTGGTCACCACAACTGTAGCCTCTACATAACTGGTGCTCAATGTTGGTAAAACCAGTACAAAACACTCTTTAAAATTTGAATTTTGAAAAGTTTTTTCTACCGGTTTCGAATTATTTCTTCGTTAACAACGCCAAATCTCCTTAAACAGCATTTTTCTCCTGTAAGCCGACTTTTACCCAAAGTTTAATTAAAAACAAACTTCTCTCCCTCTCCCTATATATCCCTCAGTCTCTGACCTATATTCCTCTCACTGATTTCAAGTGCCGGAGTCAGCCACCTTTGCTGGGGCAACCCGTCCTCCTAACAGAACGTCGCATTTTCAACGTATACTCCACCTAAGGCCACAAATCATCGTAGTGGCAAAAATTGAAGCGGCTCGCGAAATTGTCATACTATCCCGTTTTCTGTTTTGCATCCTCGCGTAAGCGTTAGTATAAGGGCACTTTAGCACGACAGTTTCTTGACGTTGGGGAACGTTAGGGGCGGGCTGGGGGGGGGTAGACGAGGGGCGGCGGGCTGAGGGGCGGCTATGGTCCGGCGGGCTGAGGGCGGCTATGGTCCGGCGGGCTGAGGGCGGCTATGGTCCGGCGGGCTGAGGGGCGGCTATGGTCCGGCGGGCTGAGGGCGGCTATGGTCCGGCGGGCTGAGGGGCGGCTATGGTCCGGCGGGCTGAGGGCGGCTATGGTCCGGCGGGCTGAGGGCGGCTATGGTCCGGCGGGCTGAGGGGCGGCTATGGTCCGGCGGCTGTGTCAGCGAGGTCTCTCCGGTGGGATATGAAGGTCAACGTCTTCTCCCACAGACGGCTGCAGGCTGGACAAAGAGCTTCCGTTGTTTTACCTCCTCGTAAGGGTCGTTGGCTCCATTCACCCCGGGGGGGGTGGGGAGGTCACTGATGGCTCGGTGCCTTTAATGGTCGACTTTTGAGAAGGGGAAATTTTTATATAAGCGTATAGGAGTTCCATCGAAATATAGTGTGTGTCCGTCTCTCTCTTGGCGGGTCCTCAAATGGACGTCTCTAAAGGGAAAAAACACAAAAAACACTTTCTAACCTCAAGACAACTTAAGGAATATATTTTGTGTACTTCTGGATCTCAGATTTCTGCATACCCGCCAAACACATTACGAAACTACCACATTGCTACAACATTCGAGCAAGTTTAACACCTAACAAGTTGTAACAACCAATATAGCACCTTGTAACAACGTCCTAATTGTCATATAAACGTTGTAACAAGATGAAACAACTTTATTACAAGGTGTAACAAGCGGAAAATAGGGACAGTAACGTTGTGTTTTTACAGGATAAATATTATCTTCTCAGCTGAGAAGTGACTGCCAATCGTGATAATTTATCTGAGGTGCTAAACAAGCGCAGAATAAAGAATGTAACAATTATAAACTTATTTAAATATTTCCGGTCAGAACTCGGCTAAAAGTGCCAAGCCAATATTCCTGTTATACATTATACATATAATGCTGTAGCATGGAGAGTCCATACAGCTGTAGCATGGAGAGTACATACAGCTGTAGCATGGGGAGTACATACAGCTGTAGCATGGAGAGTCCATACAGCTGTAGCATGGAGAGTACATACAGCTGTAGCATGGAGAGTACATACAGCTGTAGCATGGGGAGTACATACAGCTGTAGCATGGAGAGTACATACAGCTGTAGCATGGAGAGTACATAAAGCTGTAGCATGGGGAGTACATAAAGCTGTAGCATGGAGAGTCCATACAGCTGTAGCATGGGGAGTACATAAAGCTGTAGCATGGAGAGTACATAAAGCTGTAGCATGGAGAGTCCATACAGCTGTAGCATGGAGAGTACATAAAGCTGTAGCATGGAGAGTACATAAAGCTGTAGCATGGAGAGTACATAAAGCTGTAGCATGGAGAGTACATAAAGCTGTAGCATGGAGAGTACATAAAGCTGTAGCATGGGGAGTACATAAAGCTGTAGCATGGGGAGTACATAAAGCTGTAGCATGGGGAGTACATAAAGCTGTAGCATGGAGAGTCCATAAAGCTGTAGCATGGAGAGTCCATAAAGCTGTAGCATGGAGAGTTCATAAAGCTGTAGCATGGAGAGTCCATAAAGCTGTAGCATGGAGAGTTCATAAAGCTGTAGCATGGAGAGTCCATAAAGCTGTAGCATGGGGAGTACATAAAGCTGTAGCATGGGGAGTACATAAAGCTGTAGCATGGGGAGTACATAAAGCTGTAGCATGGAGAGTCCATAAAGCTGTAGCATGGAGAGTCCATAAAGCTGTAGCATGGAGAGTCCATAAAGCTGTTGCATGGAGAGTCCATAAAGCTGTAGCATGGAGAGTTCATAAAGCTGTAGCATGGAGAGTCCATAAAGCTGTAGCATGGAGAGTCCATAAAGCTGTAGCATGGAGAGTCCATAAAGCTGTTGCATGGAGAGTCCATAAAGCTGTTGCATGGAGAGTACATAAAGCTGTAGCATGGAGAGTCCATAAAGCAGTAGCATGGAGAGTCCATAAAGCTGTTGTATGGAGAGTACATAAAGCTGTAGCATGGAGAGTCCATAAAGCAGTAGCATGGAGAGTCCATAAAGGTGCTTCATCTAGAAGGGTTATATCTCAGAAGAAGAGTATGCTGAAGGAGCTGAAACTAAGACTGAACATCATAACAGCAGAACCCAAGCTGGCGCCTTAAGAAAGCCCTCAGTCTACCTGCAGGAGGACTCGCTGGACACATACAGAGCAGTAGGGATCCAGCAGCAGTCATTACGTCCAGGGGCGCCTCGTCCTCCAAGGAGACGCCCCTGTTTACGGACCTCTGGAGCGAGACATCCATCTTCTAACTTCCGACATGTCAGACACACGCGGTGTCTTGAGCCAGCGAACAACACAAGGTAAGTTAAGGTAATTTGTCAGGAGGAAGGTCTCAGAGAGACGAACATTCTCTTGAAAGCTTGATATCTGGACAAGGAGCTGGGATGAATGAGCAAATAAAAGGTGCCCAACCACTTGCACCGTTGAGGCTCGAACAGCAACCCGGCATAAAGCGAGGCTGTGCCTCTACCCATCAGTACATGTGGTGGAGGGGGGGAAAACAATGACAGCTTGGAGAGTGCGATGAGGAACCCAAGAACAGCAGACCAAGTTGGAGAACAAGGCCTCCCCGCCCCCCATTCCCTTCCAAATACCCCCCCCCTCCCCTCCCCTCCCTTCCCTTCCCCACAAAAACCCTCCCACCATCACCCAAATCCCTCCCCCCCCTCCCCCACCCGCGTCATAACACTAACTCCAGGCCTCGGGGAAGGGGGGGAAGGGGAAGAGTGTGGGAAGGAAGAGTGTGGAAAGGAGAAAATGTGACAGCAGAAAAAGGTGAGATAGAAAATGCTATTTTCATTTAAACTTGAGATAAAAGTCGACGCAGAAAAACCTGAGACGAAAAGTGAGGTTGTCAGAGGGATCAGTTTAGAGCTCTATGGACACCAGTCACTAGAGAGGCAGTCACTGGGTGTAGAGGCACCAGTCACTGGGTGTAGAGGCACCAGTCACTGGGTGTAGAGGCACCAGTCACTGGGTGTAGAGGCACCAGTCACTGGGTGTAGAGGCACCAGTCACTGGGTGTAGAGGCACCAGTCACTGTAGAGGCAGTCACTAAGTGTAGAGGCACCAGTCACTGGGTGTAGAGGCACCAGTCACTGGGTGTAGAGGCACCAGTCACTGGGTGTAGAAGCGCCAGTCACTTGAGAGGCAGTCACTGGGTGTAGAGACACCAGTCACTGGGTGTAGAGGCACCAGTCACTGGGTGTAGAGACACCAGTCACTGGGTGTAGAAGCGCCAGTCACTTGAGAGGCAGTCACTGGGTGTAGAGACACCAGTCACTGGGTGTAGAGGCACCAGTCACTGGAGAGGCAGTCACTGGGTGTAGAGACATCAGTCACTGGGTGTAGAGGCACCAGTCACTGGAGAGGCAGTCACTGGGTGTAGAGACATCAGTCACTGGGTGTAGAGGCACCAGTCACTGGAGAGGCAGTCACTGGGTGTAGAGACATTCATGGAAGACTGTATATATATCGTAGAGAGTGAACCATCATATCATCACCACAAAACACGAACAAGAACCATCATATTATCACCACAAACCACGAACAAGAACCATCATATTATCACCACAAACCACGAACAAGAACCATCATATTATCACCACAAACCACGAACAAGAACCATCATATTACCACCACAAACCACGAACAAGAACCATCATATTATCACCACAAACCACGAACAAGAACCATCATATTATCACCACAAAACACGAACAAGAACCATCATATTATCACCACAAAACACGTACAAGAACCACCACAAAACACGGACAAGAACCAACATATCATTACCACAAAACACGTACAAGAATCAACATATTACCACCACAAAACACGGACAAGAACCAACATATTACCACCACAAAACACGGACAAGAACCAACATATCATCGCCACAAAACACGGACAAGAACCAACATATCATCACCACAAAACACGAACAAGAACCATCATATTACCACCACAAAACACGTACAAAACAGGTCCTACGCGGAGACGACGATACACAGGTGTTTATTCATTATTAATAGAAGGTGTGAATATCGTGGAGCCGTGTTGCAGAAGTTGCAGTGGGACTGTGCAGGCAAGATACGACCTCGTTAACCACGCTAACACGGCTCGTTGCAGACACGCCGTTGCATGCAACAGGGCGCGAGACCCTAATAAAGGGGCTATCGCAGGTGTTACGTTATCTTACATAATACTCCCCACGATAACTAATTTGGAATTATTTCAAAAACTAATTTTATTACACTTCTCGTAAATATTTTGGGTTGTTATTGCTGGGAATTAATACCACTATTTTACCTTGTGTGATATATTCTGCAATAACTAATTTGGAACGATTGATAAACAGGTATTTGGGATTGTTGCAATAATTGCAATTCGCTGATTGGGCGTGTCTGTACGGCTATATTTCGACGGTTCAAGGAAAATGGGTTCTAAATTGTGTTTACAAATAATACAAATCTATGACTGACACTTTTATTATGGGTACTTTGTGTATGTTCCCGATGTGTGGCAGCGTATGTATACACAAGTATACACGGAACAACATACACACTAACATCATACACAACAACGACATGAAACAACGACATACAAATCAATGTTATACAGAGTATCAACATACACAGTAACAGAGAAAGGTGGAAATGAGAGGTCAGTTTTCTTGTTTTAATTTAATAGCATATTGCATTTAAAGTTGATATGTGTGTCCTTGAAGGGGTGATATCTAGTTATTCAAGAGTACTCACCTAGTTGTTCTTGAGAGGGTTGAGCTCTGGCTCTTTGGTCCCGCCTCTCAACCGTCAATCAACAGGTGTACAGGTTACTGAGCCTATTGGGCTCTATCATATCTACACTTGAAACTGTGTATGGAGTCAGCCTCCACCACATTGCTTCCTAATGCATTCCATTTGTCAACCACTCTGACACTAAAAAAGTTCTTTCTAATATCTCTGTGGCTCATTTGGGCACTCAGTTTCCACCTGTGTCCCCTAGTGCGTGTTCCCCTTGTGTTAAATTGCCTGTCTTTATCTACCCTATCAATTCCCTTCAGAATCTTGAATGTGGTGATCATGTCCCCCCTAACTCTTCTGTCTTCCAGCGAAGTGAGGTTTAATTCCCGTAGTCTCTCCTCGTAGCTCATACCTCTCAGCTCGGGTACTAGTCTAGTGGCAAACCTTTGAACCTTTTCCAGTTTAGTCTTATCCTTGACTAGATATGGACTCTATGCTGGAGCTGCTGGGTGTACTGTGTGTGTGTGTGTGTGTGTGTGTGTGTGTGTGTGTGTGTGTGTGTGTGTGTGTGTGTGTGTGTGTGTGTGTGTGTGTGTGTGTGTGTGTTTCCGTGCTTCAGGGCAGCCAACCCCTGGGGGGATGGACTGCTGTATATTATTATTATTTGCATAAAAATCTGTGATATTCTAGTTTCTAAAATGCTGAGTTCAGGTATATTTAAATTGTTCTTTTAGTATCCCGAGAGGGTATATTGCAGGTATTAAGTTGTTATTGTTCAGTTGACCTGGGTGAGGGGAGGGGTATAGCCGCCTGCCGCACTGGGCAACCCGTCCTCACACTAGGCTGGTTAAAGCAGCGGCCGTCCTCACACTAGGGTGGTTAAAGCAGCGGCCGTCCTCACACTAGGGTGGTTAAAGCAGCGCCCGTCCTCACACTAGGGTGGTTAAAGTAGCGGCCGTAACTCAAACTAGGGTGGTTAAAGCAGCGGCCGTCCTCACACTAGGTTGGTTAAAGCAGCGGCCGTCCTCACACTAGGGTGGTTAAAGTAGCGGCCGTAACTCAAACTAGGGTGGTTAAAGCAGCGGCCATCCTCACACTAGGTTGGTTAAAGCAGCGGCAGTCCTCACACTAGGTTGGTTAAAGCAGCGGCCGTCCTCACACTAGGCTGGTTAAAGCAGTGGCCGTCCTCAAACTAGGCTGGTTAAAGCAGCGGCCGTCCTCCCCAGACGCATTCATCAATGTTAACATACTGTGTATTAAGCATTGGTTTGTTCTCATTTATAAATTACTATTATTATACATAAAAATTCTTTGTATAGTTAGGCATAGGTTAGATTATGTTAGGGGTTTAGGTTCTGTTGGTGATTATTTGTTTTTGAAGTACGAGTGTGAAGCATTTATAGAATTGTGGTTCGAACAGCAACCCGTCTTCGACTTAAGTCCATTCCATCCAGCGGTCGACCCCACAGACGCACTCATAAATTTTTACATGCTGTTCAGTTAAAACGGGAATTTCCTTAAATATAAATTGATATTATAATATATTACCATATTGTGCATATATAGTGTCAGGTGAATCCCCATCATAGCGGTGGAACTGCCTTTATCCTTCACCTTCAATGTCTCTGTACTGGACGTATACATCTACACCAACCCAGATGAGTCATCTGTCCTGCCACCTCTCTATACCCCCTCGAGCCTGGTACGGCCTGGTACGACCGTACCTTCATCACCTTCAGTGATTAAGTGCTTAATTGCACACTAGTTTCTTTATCAGCTACCTCACCCTGTCAGGGTAAATGAGACAAATGTATGTGAATGCATGTGTGTGTGTATATATGTATGTGTATGTGTGTGTGTGTATGTATATGTATGGGTATAAAGCATATATGGAAGCTGATCAGAATTACATTTCACCTTTGTGAATGTACATTAATGACACTATGTAAAAGACACATCTAATACTTTATGTAGGGCATACGTAAATCTGTGTATCTATGTATTTACGTATGTAGGTTAGCTTAGCATTTTAAAAGCACCGAATCACCTTCTGTGGTTGAGTGTTCAATAAACCCTTGAACTGTATGTTTAACACTTCTCTAACCCTGTCCATGGAGGACAGAAGAAAATGTATATATGCTGGTTAGCATTGTAAATGTGTGGCCACGTCTGTGGTAGAAAATAATAATAATAAAAAAAAAAACTCTCCATACTACCCTCCCCCCCCCCCCCCAGGGCCTGGTACGGCCTGGTACGACTCGGAGGCAAGCTGGGTGCCTCTGCTAACCGGTAGTTTGCCCCCACAAACAAGCAGTTAGCCGCCTTCAACTGACAGTGGTGCAGCTGAACACAAAGGCACCGCCAGCCACAACGAGCAGTTTGCTAGTTGACCAGAGGTCTACCTTGTGGTGACACTGGAGGAGTCATCACCGCTGGACTATATAAAGGGCGCCGCCTCGCTGGAGGGTCAGTCTCTCTCTTAGTGCTCGAGGATCACCTTCGTGTCTCTCACCCGTCGTCTGCCTCCAGCCAACGTCGTGTGACTGATGCCATGAAGGTAAGGTAGCTGTCTTCAGTACACCAGTATATCTTTAGGCTTTAATTCATTACTTTTACTGTAGTTTATTTTTACATTTAAGATCATACTAACGTGTTCACTTTTGCATTACATGAGAGCCAAGTATTTTCAGGGGCATTTATGTTCGTTAATATTTCAGTAAATTGTTTAATTATTTATTTGACGATTTTCATTTGTTTCCACCTGTGACTTACACACTGCAGGGCTAATAGCAGCATTTTTTTTTTTTTTATGTGCGGGAGAGCCATACCATCTTGGTTCAGTATAGCTGCGATACCACAACTCGTCACAATAGGCAGAGGTTACGTTAGGTGTTTAGGTTCTCTCGGCGGTTATTTGTATTTATAGTATGCGGGTGAAGCATTTACAGCGTTGTGGTTCGAACAAAATTCGTCAGTGAAGCACTTGTTCCTGAAGTGTTCGAACGAGATCAGTTGTGAGTCGTGTGTAAATCGTTTGCATTCATAAACAGCTGGGGGGGGGGGGTTTGGCGGGTAGATGGAATCACTTTTGGGTCTTTGTTTGGAGGACGGGCTGATCAGTTCTTTTGTCCGAGCCTCCAAACGGGCTGGCCAACCCGTCCTCCAAGTAACACTGGTTACTTGATTGTCGTTGAGTCTCTTGAGACTAAGATTAGTCCTCAGTGACTTTGCTTTCGAATAACGTCACTATTTATCCCCCTTTGTCCTCAACTTAGATGCACTTGTTGTCTAGTGCACACCATGTTGTTACATTTGGTCACCTGGTTAACATGGTAACATTAGTTACAGTGACTATAATGACCCTGGAGATTAACTTTATTATATGATTATTAACTTTGTTGTGGTGTATATCTTGTGAATACTTGTTGTTATGTAGACTATGTTTACCCCTGTAAACTGGTGGCTTGTATTCTAGACCGTTGGAGTTGTGATTATGTTGTGAAGTTGTGAAGTTGTGATTTGCTCATTCGGTGCCAATCATTGGGTGGGGAGGGAAAGCTTATACCACGACCTTTACTGGTGGGTCACAACATGGTCCATGGTACTCGTGTTTGTTCCACAGTACTCATGTTTGTTCCACCGTACTCATGTTTGTTCCACCATACTCATGTTTGTTCCACCGTACTCGTGTTTGTTCCACAGTACTCATGTTTGTTCCACCGTACTCATGTTTGTTCCACCGTACTCATGTTTGTTCCACAGTACTCATGTTTGTTCCACCGTACTCATGTTTGTTCCACCATACTCATGTTTGTTCCACCGTACTCGTGTTTGTTCCACAGTACTCATGTTTGTTCCACCGTACTCATGTTTGTTCCACAGTACTCATGTTTGTTCCACCGTACTCATGTTTGTTCCACAGTACTCGTGTTTGTTCCACAGTACTCATGATTGTTCCACCGTACACGTGTTTGTTCCACCGTACTCATGTTTGTTCCACCGTACTCGTGTTTGTTCCACCGTACTCGTGTTTGTTCTACCGTACTCGTGTTTGTTCCACCGTACTCATGTTTGTTCCACAGTACTCGTGTTTGTTCCACAGTACTCATGTTTGTTCCACCGTACTCGTGTTTGTTCCACCGTACTCGTGTTTGTTCCACCGTACTCGTGTTTGTTCCACCGTATTCATGTTTGTTCTACCGTACTCATGTTTGTTCCACAGTACTCGTGTTTGTTCCACAGTACTCATGTTTGTTCCACCGTACTCATGTTTGTTCCACCGTACTCGTGTTTGTTCCACCGTACTCGTGTTTGTTCTACCGTACTCATGTTTGTTCCACAGTACTCGTGTTTGTTCCACAGTACTCATGTTTGTTCCACCGTACACGTGTTTGTTCCACCGTACTCGTGTTTGTTCCACCGTACTCGTGTTTGTTCCACCGTACTCATGTTTGTTCCACCGTATTCGTGTTTGTTCCACCGTACTCATGTTTGTTCCACCGTACTCGTGTTTGTTCCACCGAACTCATGATTGTTCCACCGTACTCATGTTTGTTCCACCGTACTCATGTTTGTTCCACCGTACTCGTGTTTGTTCCACCGTACTCATGTTTGTTCCACCGTACTCATGTTTGTTCCACAGTACTCGCGTTTGTTCCACCGTACTCATGTTTGTTCCACCGTACTCATGTTTGTTCCACCGTACTCATGTTTGTTCCACCGTACTCGTGTTTGTTCCACCGTACTCATGTTTGTTCCACCTTACTCGTGTTTGTTCCACCGTACTCGTGTTTGTTCCACCGTACTCATGTTTGTTCCACCGTACTCGTGTTTGTTCCACCGTATTCATGTTTGTTCCACAGTACTCGTGTTTGTTCCACCGTACACGTGTTTGTTCCACCGTACTCGTGTTTGTTCCACCATACTCATGTTTGTTCCACCGTATTCGTGTTTGTTCCACCGTACTCATGTTTGTTCCACAGTACTCGTGTTTGTTCCACCGTACTCATGTTTGTTCCACCGTACTCGTGTTTGTTCCACCGTACTCGTGTTTGTTCCACCGTACTCATGTTTGTTCCACCGTACTCGTGTTTGTTCCACCGTACTCGTGTTTGTTCCACCGTACTCATGTTTGTTCCACAGTACTCGTGTTTGTTCCACCGTACACGTGTTTGTTCCACCGTACTCGTGTTTGTTCCACCGTACTCGTGTTTGTTCCACCGTACTCGTGTTTGTTCCACCGTACTCAAGTTTGTTCCACCGTACTCGTGTTTGTTCCACCGTACTCGTGTTTGTTCCACCGTATTCATGTTTGTTCCACAGTACTCGTGTTTGTTCCACCGTACACGTGTTTGTTCCACCGTACTCGTGTTTGTTCCACCATACTCGTGTTTGTTCCACCGTACTCGTGTTTGTTCCACCGTACTCATGTTTGTTCCACCGTACTCATGTTTGTTCCACAGTACTCGTGTTTGTTCCATCGTACTCCTGTTTGTTCCACCGTACTCGTGTTTGTTCCACCGTACTCATGTTTGTTCCACCGTACTCGTGTTTGTTTCATCGTACTCGTGTTTGTTTCACCGTACTCGTGTTTGTTCCACCGTACTCGTGTTTGTTCCACCGTACTCATGTTTGTTCCACAGTACTCGTGTTTGTTCCACCGTACACGTGTTTGTTCCACCGTACTCGTGTTTGTTCCACCATACTCGTGTTTGTTCCACCGTACTCGTGTTTGTTCCACCGTACTCGTGTTTGTTCCACCGTACTCATGTTTGTTCCACCGTACTCATGTTTGTTCCACCGTACTCGTGTTTGTTCCACCGTACTCATATTTGTTCCACCGTACTCATGTTTGTTCCACCGTACTCGTGTTTGTTCCACCGTACTCATGTTTGTTCCACAGTACTCGTGTTTGTTCCACCGTAGTCGTGTTTGTTCCACCGTACTCGTGTTTGTTCCACCGTACTCGTGTTTGTTCCACCGTACTCGTGTTTGTTCCATCGTACTCGTGTTTGTTCCACCGTACTCGTGTTTGTTCCACAGTACTCGTGTTTGTTCCACCGTACTCATGTTTGTTCCACAGTACTCGTGTTTGTTCCACCGTACACGTGTTTGTTCCACCGTACTCGTGTTTGTTCCACCATACTCGTGTTTGTTCCACCGTACTCGTGTTTGTTCCACCGTACTCGTGTTTGTTCCACCGTACTCGTGTTTGTTCCACCGTACTCGTATTTGTTCCACCGTACTCATGTTTGTTCCACCGTACTCATGTTTGTTCCACCGTACTCGTGTTCTTATGTACACAGCTTTCTCAGAAAATTATCAGCAGAATTTTCTGGGAAAGTTCCAATCACTTGGGGTGGACGGTAGAGCGACGGTCTCGCTTCATGCAGGTCGGTGTTCAATCCCCGACCGTCCACAAGTGGTTGGGCACCATTCCTTTCTTCCCCGTCCCATCCCAAATCCTTATCCTGACCCCTTCCCAGTGCTATAAAGTAGTAATGGCTTGGCACTTTCCCCTGATAGTTTTCTTCCCTTCCTTCCCCATCTTAAAGCTAATGTGAAGAGGACTTCCGTTCTGGTTCGAAATATATGCCATATTTTAACAGTAACTCCAGCTCTACCAGAGTCTCCTTGGCTATGGTCCGGATCACTGTTCTCACATTTGAGGAAGTTATCCCTAAAGTACAAAATGTTCTCACATTTGAGGAAGTTATCCCTTAAGTATAAAAATGTTCTCACGTTTGAGGAAGTTATCCCTAAAAAACAAAAATGTTCTCACATTTGAGGTAGTTACCCCTAAAATCAAAATTATTTAAAGTCAGTGGACTGCAAGTCCTCAGTAAGTTAGCTTGACGTCGCGTCTAAGCTTGTTGTCGGTCTCTCGCTGCAATGTTGCTGTTTTTTCTGTCGTCTGCTGCATCTTTGATGGCTCTTGGTCTGAGGATGTTGCAAGTTTTAGCGCATACTTTTAGGTACGGTTACTTGCACCGTAGCTGTCCACAGTTACTGTTTATGTCGATCGTACCGTAGTTTCTGACAGTTTCAGCGCTTCTATCACACAACCACTTCTCACAGTTACTGTGTCTATCGCATCGTAGCATCTGACAGTTACTGTTTGATTGTCACACAGTAATATCTCATAATTAATAAATGTCTATCGTACATTAGATTCTCACAGTTACTGTGTGTGTGTTGAGAGGTAGCTTCCTGCACATAATCTGTGCCTATTGAAAGTTACTGTGTCGCACACCGTAGCTTCCCACAGTTACTGTATGTCTGTATCACTGTAGTTTTTCACAGTTACTATATGTCAATCACAATGTAGCTTCTCAGTTACTTTATGTATTGCACAGTAGCTTGTCACAGTTTCTGTGTATCTGTCTCACCATAGCTGCTCACAGATATTGTGTCTCGATCGCACAGTAGCCTATTATAATTACTGTGAGTCTATCGTGAATTCAAGCAATAAACACAATGTGTGTTTTTTTGTATTCCATACTTTGCATTTGCAAAGTATGGAATCATACTTTGATTCCTTTCTTTGTATTCCATACATACTTTGTAATCCATACTTTGTATTCCTTGCAAGTCCTTGCAAGTCCTTGCAAGTCCTTGCAAGGACTTGCAAGGACTTGCAAGGACTTGCAAGGACTTGATATATTACGGAACTGACTCAAACACAATGTTTTTTTTTTCCAGAGTCTCTCATCATCAACCACTTGGGCTGGACGGTAGAGCGACGGTCTCGCTTCATGCAGGTCGGCGTTCAATCCCCGACCGTCCATACAAGTGGTTGGGCACCATTCCTCTCCTTCTGTCCCATCCCTAATCCTTATCCTGACCCCTTCCCAGTGCTATATAGTCGTAATGGCTTGGCGCTTTCCCCCTGATCTTCAGCAATTGAAGAGTCGTGTGTAAAATTCTCCAGCTGAGATGTGTCTTCCTCTACTAAGGTAATACACTGTTAAGTGGACGTTTGTGCATAGGTATAAACATATTTTCTGGGAAACATTGAACGCTGAGTGTGTAAGTTTGGTTGGTATGATGCTCACCTAGTTGTACTCACCTAGTTATGTTAGCTATGGCTAGTTATGGTACCAAATGTACTCACCTATGGTATTCTCGTGTAGATGAACAATCCTCAAGAGATGAATTAAGATTTGCTCTATCCACCCATTCCTTCCTCCCATTTCTTCCTACAATTTCTTCCTCCTTTCCTCTTCCTCTCTCAACCCACTTCCCCCTCCCCTCCTCTCCCTCCCCCTTGCCCCCCATCACCTCCAAGACAGCAGTTATGGGGGACATGGTTGCTATGTACGGTACAGTGTTGAGGCCATGTATGGTACAGTCTTAAGGGTCGCTAAAGACCAGTCAACTGCTATTGACAATTTTCCTAAAACACTTCAGTAGACATTTTTTAAGAAATGACAAATCCGTCTTCCGCTGTTTGGTAACTATCGAGACGCGTCTTGGACCAGCAGCGGCGTTTAGGCCGGTAACGTAAAATGTAATTCGCGAAAAAGACTCCGGCTGAGAGCGGAATTAAAGAAGTTTTCTCTCAAGAAACTCTCAAGAGTCTCTCAACTCCGACTCTCAGGAATGAAACTATTTGTTTGAGCTCCGAGACGCTAAATGATTAGCGCGACCTTCTTAAACGGGGTCTTCAGAGCTGGACCCGGATTAACGAAGCAGTTACGCAAGCACTTACGAACCCCAGGGGCCAGATTCACGAAGCAGTTACGCAAGCACTTACGAACCCCAGGGGCCACATTCACGAAGCAGTTACCCAAGCACTTACGTACCTGGGGCCAAATTCACGGAGCAGTTACGCAAGCACTTACGAACCTGGGGCCAGATTCATGGAGCAGTTACGCAAGCACTTACGAACCTGGAGCCACATTCACGAAGCAGTTACCCAAGCACTTACGAACCTGGGGCCACATTCACGAAGCAGTTACGCAAGCACTTACGAACCTGGGGCCACATTCACGAAGCAGTTACGCAAGCACTTACGAACCTTGGGCCAAATTCACGGAGCAGTTACGCAAGCACTTACGAACCTGGGGCCAGATTCATGGAGCAGTTACGCAAGCACTTACGAACCTGGAGCCACATTCACGAAGCAGTTACGCAAGCACTTACGAACCTTGGGCCAGATTCATGGAGCAGTTACGCAAGCACTTACGAACCTGGAGCCACATTCACGAAGCAGTTACCCAAGCACTTACGAACCTGGGGCCACATTCACGGAGCAGTTACCCAAGCACTTACGAACTTGTACATTTTTTCTCAATCTTTGGCGGCTTTGTTTACAGTGTACTTTGTTTACAGTGTTTACAGTGTGTACTAGGTTGGTTTTAGACATGACTGCACTTGGTTTTAGAGATGAATGCAGTTGGTTTTAAGGATGAATGCACTTGGTTTTAGAGATGAATACAGTTAGCTTTAGAGATGAATGCAGTTGGTTTTCAATGTTGCAGGGAGGGGATGAGGGTAGTGTGAGAGGAAGATATACAAGGTTTGATGCTGGAAGAGTCGTAGAGAAGTGTTGTAGAGGAAACATTATTTCCTCAAGTTCTGATTTTCACTAAAACTCTTTCTTCCCACATAATATATTTCCCCCAGAGGGTTAGTGGGGGTGGAGTGTTGAGTGGAATACTTGAGGCCAAGTGGAGGGCCAGGTCTAACAGGTGGAGGGGCAGGTCTAACAAGTGGAGGGCCAGGTCTAACAAGTGGAGAGCCAGGTCTAACAAGTGGAGGGCCAGGTCTAACAGGTGGAGGGGCAGGTCTAACAAGTGGAGGGCCAGGTCTAACAAGTGGAGGGCCAGGTCTAACAAGTGGAGGGCCAGGTCTAACAAGTGGAGGGCCAGGTCTAACAAGTGGAGGGCCAGGTCTAACAAGTGGAGGGCCAGGTCTAACAAGTGGAGGGCCAGGTCTAACAAGTGGAGGGCCAGGTCTAACAAGTGGAGGGCCAGGTCTAACAGGTGGAGGGCCAGGTCTAACAAGTGGAGGGCCAGGTCTAACAAGTGGAGGGCCAGGTCTAACAAGTGGAGGGCCAGGTCTAACAAGTGGAGGGCCAGGTCTAACAAGTGGAGGGCCAGGTCTAACAGGTGGAGGGCCAGGTCTAACAAGTGGAGGGCCAGGTCTAACAGGTGGAGGGCCAGGTCTAACAAGTGGAGGGCCAGGTCTAACAGGTGGAGGGGCAGGTCTAACAAGTGGAGGGCCAGGTCTAACAAGTGGAGGGGCAGGTCTAACAAGTGGAGGGGCAGGTCTAACAAGTGGAGGGGCAGGTCTAACAAGTGGAGGGCCAGGTCTAACAGGTGGAGGGGCAGGTCTAACAAGTGGAGGGGCAGGTCTAACAGGTGGAGGGGCAGGTCTAACAGGTGGAGGGGCAGGTCTAACAAGTGGAGGGCCAGGTCTAACAAGTGGAGGGCCAGGTCTAACAAGTGGAGGGGCAGATCTAACAAGTGGAGGGGCAGATCTAACAAGTGGAGGGGCAGGTCTAACAAGTGGAGGGGCAGGTCTAACAAGTGGAGGGCCAGGTCTAACAAGTGGAGGGCCAGGTCTAACAGGTGGAGGGCCAGGTCTAACAAGTGGAGGGCCAGGTCTAACAGGTGGAGG